>NW_006400268.1:477782-515658 GCF_000299155.1 Elephantulus edwardii
TTTGATTTTCTGACTCCAACTCCTTGCACATTTCATTGTAATATTTTGCTTTGTCATCCCGTGCTGCCTTTTGAAATCTTCTATTCAACTCTCCAACTTTCTGGTTAGTAGCTGAGCACAGCCATGGTTTGCATCACCCTTTGTCTCCCATCCTTACGGAATAGTTGTATTTAAATGTATTTTCATTGTCCAAACCTGTAAGAGTAAATATAGCAAAGTTACACAATATGAGCACAGAAAAAGAATCACACTGATAAATTTAGATTTTGTGTTTTGAGTTATCTTCTCAGGTTGTTTCGTACTCTTCTGACATGAAGACTGAACAAATAAAGCAAGTCTGCAATTGTAATTAAGAAGATAATTTCCAAGCTAATTATTCCATATTTATTCATAGCAAATAAAACTGTGTTGACAGGTAATGACTGAATACAGACACAGGCTGTCAAAAATGAGAAGGTGGAAGTGGGCTCTTAAAATAGAGTAAAATGTCAAGGCTTTTTAAAAGTAACAGTAAGCTCTTTCCCTTATTCCCTTCTTGGATCTGCTCTTGGGGCTCAATATTCATAGAGTTTCTCCAAATAGATATGTAATTGAAGTGCTGTTTTAAACATGAATTATGAAAAAATCATATCCCCCAAACACCTGAGAATTGTATTTATGTATGTGTTTGTGTTTTAAAGAAGTTTTTTTCATTCATTCATTTTTTAAAACTAAAAAAAAAAACAAACCACACAACCAAAAACCACAAGGTATTTTCATCATAGTTCACAGGTGGAGAAACTGAGGCACGCTGATATTAAGTAACTTGCTCAAGCTTGTCAGATAGAAAGTCACACACACACACACACACACACACACATATCCCCAAACAACAACAAAATCACAAACATAGGGATTTGATTCTTAGAAGGTCCCACTCATCTATTTTATCCTCTCCTCGTTGTAGATTTTCCAGGATGCTTGGATGACTGTATGTTGTGGATTAGGACTTCTAGAGTTCTTCCAAGCTTTTCTCTCTCTCTTTTTTTTATCTTGATAATTTTAATTCTAAGTTATTTTAATGCAGTTTATAGTTCTTGGTTTTAGTTCTAGGTCCATAATCCACTTTTTTTCTTTTCTTTATGAAGGAAGAGGCCAAACACACTCAGCACAGCAGCCAGAGACAGGCGAGGGGAGGCCTGCCCTGTCAGAGGACCCCACAATGCCATTGGAGCCACACAGCGTGGGACAAGGGCAGGCAAATGAGGCCGGGTTCTGCATCCCTGCTTGCCACACACCGCCAGTTGGCGAGGAGGTGGGGGCGAGGAGCCCACAGGCAGAGCGAGAAGAGCGGTCCTATCCACCACGGGATGTCCGTCCCTCACCCGGCGTGGCTTAGGCCCGGCCCGGAGAACACGATGACGCCACATCATAATCCACTTTGAATTTGTTTTTGTATATGGAATGAGATGTGGATCTTGCTTGAGTTTTCTGCAGACAGTTTTCCAATTTTTTTGCCAGCATCATTTGTTAAAAAGGCTGTCATTTCCCCACTTAACTGAGTTCATCTCCTTGTCAAAAATCAGTTGACCATAGGTAGATGGGCTGATTTCTGGATTCTCAATTCTATTCCATTGATTTATGTGTCTGTCATTGTACCAGTACCACGCTGTCTTGACCACCATAGCAGTGTAGTAGGATTTGAAACCAGAAAGAGAGATGCCTCCTACCTTGTTTCTATTTTTAAGGAGTGTTTGCTTATTCTGGGCCTCTTTACATTCCAAATGAAATTGGAGAAACTTCTATAACAGGGTAAAAAGTGAAGCCACATAATGGAAAAAAATATTTGGTAATGACATGTCACACAAGGGACCTATATCTAGAATTTATAAAATACTTGAGCACCACAATAATGTAAAGGTAAATAACCCAACTGAAATATGGGCACAGGATATGAACAGACACTTCACCAGAGAAGACATTCAGATGGCCAACGAGCACATGAAGAAATGTTCAAAATCCCTAGCTCTAAGAAAGATACAAATCAAAGCAACTATGAGATATGAACTCACCCCAGTAAGAATAGCAAAATTTAAAAGAACAGCAAACATCAGATGCTGGAGAGGTTGCGGAGAAACTGGAACCCTTATTCACTGTGGGTGGAAGAAAAATGGTGCAACTACTATGGAAGACTGTGTGGCGCTTTCTCAGAAAGTTGCAAAAAGAAATTCTATTTGACCCAGCAATTCTACTACTGGGAATTTATCCTAAAGAAACTATAACTTCCACCCTAGCAGATATATGCACACTCATGTTTATTGAGGCTTTGTTCGCAATAGCAAAGAGCTGGAAACAACCCAATTGCCCATCAGCAAACGAATGGCTAGAGAAGCTCTGGTATATTCACAGAATGGAATATTATGCAGTATTAAAAAACAAGGAACTCATGAAATACACAAAATGGATGACCCTGGAGGACATAATGCTGAGTGAAATATCTCAGTCACAAAAGGACAAATATTGTATAGGGCCACTGTTGTAAAATGGGACAGATACTGAGGTTGAGGGAAGACAAAGGAGGGGATAAATGATGTATCTCCCCTTTTAAAAAGGGAGGTATGATTGGGTGTTTTTGTCGTGACAGGAGCCAGAATGAAGTCTGCACAGTGGAATTGACTTGGGGGTAGAGATTGCATAACAGTGAAAGAGTTTTTATTTTACTTTTCTAGGAGAAGAGTGAATTGGGGGAGCACGGGTGAGCAGGGAGAAAAGTTTCTGTAAACTTTCATTAAAATTATTTTTTTTTAAAAAAAGGGACCCCCCCAGCCCCCCAAAAAAATCCACAACAGATCTTTTGCTAACTGATGAGATAAACTGATGACTGTACTGTGTTCTATAGCATATTTAGTCTCAATCTATTATTTTTGTGCCTTAGGTTTAGCAATTTTCTCTTTGCTTCTCCCTCTCTCCCCCAACTCTCCTTCCTTGCTTTTCCTAAGTCTCTGGTGCTGATCATATTCATGGCATTCCTTTGTTTCCATCGTCTAGCAGAGTTCATTCATAGTCTATACAGAATCTTTTAGTGGTCACTTCTAAGTTTTCTAATAAAGTCTTAATTAGCATGGAAAGTCTGTCTCACTCTAGAAAGGACTAAAATATTACCACATTTTCATTTCTCCCTGAATACTCTTGTCAATTCTTAAGTATTTGTTAGTAATTATTTATTAAATTATTCTGAATACACACACAAATTATGTCCCTTCTAACTCATGTCTCATGTATCTACATAGTTAGGTTCTAAAGACCTGGCCATGGTATAAAAGCCCTGGAGACAGGTTCCTCTCTTAGAGGATCCCTGCCACTGTGGGCCATTCCAGGGACCAAACAGGACAACAGAGTTTGGGACAGGCAGGAATAAGTAGGAAAAAGACTCACTTTTTTAGCTGCCATGCTGATATGCTAGAAAGAGAGCTGCTTAGCCTCTCCCCTAATGAGAAACTGCTTCAATTGGTGCTCCCGATTTCACACCACTCTGGATACAAAGAAAGACTCTAGACTTCGGGAAAAAAGAGGTCATAAGGTGACACACTCATTACCAGAGTCAGCATCTTTAGGTGCAGGTAAGAAAAGGGGCTAAATATTCCCTGAAGAAAGGCTCCTCCATTGGCTGTGGGGCCATGCTAGGGACCAAGGAGGAAAACAGAGTTTGGGATAGGGAGCTGAAAGCAGAGGAGATATTTGCTTTCTCAGCTGGCATGCTGAGGTGCTAGAAAGAGAGCTGTCTGCAAAGCCCCTTGGACAGAAACTGCTTAAGTGGAGCACTTGTCTCACAACACTTTGCCACTCTGCAGACAAAGGAGGACAATAAAATTTGGGAAAGGGGACTACAAAAAGGTGAGATTCCTGCAGGGCTACAATGCAGACCATAGAGAATCTGAAGACCTTTAGAAAAGACAAATTTTCCAGAAAAGACTTCCAGGAGAGTGAGTGGCATACCCCATAGATTGGGCATTTTAAGTTGGAAACTAATCAATAGTATCATAAAGATAAAATTATAACACATAATAATACAGACACAATAGAAATGGCCTAACACTTACCAAGAAGAATTTCATATAATGTCAAGAAAGTATCAGGCAGCTTCAAACACTATGGAAAAGAAAGAAAGGGAAAAGCAGAGCATATTGAAGACTCAATTTGCAGATCCAATGAACACCCTAGAGTCAGGAGGGCAGAAGATATATACTGATATGCAGGCATTTGAATAGCTATAGAAGAAGGTACAAATGATGGAAGAAAAGATTGAGGCCAAAAGCAGAGGGAATACCCTAGAGGCAGAGAACCAGAAGAAATATATTGATATGGAGTTCTTTGAACAGCTACATAAGAAAGTTCAAATGATGAAAGAAGCAAGAGAAACCATTAAGAAAGTGAATACTCCAGAGACAGGGGACCAGAAGATAGATAGGTAGGTAGATAGATAGATAGATAGATAGATAGATAGATAGATAGATATTCATGAGGATAAATTTGAACAATTACAGAACAAAAGGAAAAGATAGAGGGAAGAATTGAAACTACAGATAAAGAGGTTCAAGAATTTAGAAAATCATCACAAGGCAGAGAGGATATAGTCAACACAATATTGGAAATGGTAGATATGCATGAAAAATGCAATGCAGAATGTTAAAGCATGGCAGACGGAGTCAACATGTTGGAAGAAAAAAGGTAGAACAGAAGAAATGGAACAGAGATTCAGTGAGCTGGAAGACAAAAACCTCAAGGAAAACATACTAGAAGAATAATCAGAGATGAGATGGAAAGAAAATATTAAAATTATGTGGGATGATATCAAAAGGAACAACATAAATATGACTGGAATTCCAGAACACGAGAGGGACAGGGAAATTATTACTACATTTATGGAAGAGGTACCAGAAGAAAATTTTCCAGGTATTATGAAGAACAGAAAAATCCATAAACTTAGCAAATCACAAATATACTACATCCAAAAAGAAAAAAAGGTCAAGATATATCATATTCAAATTCTCCTGAATAAAAGGTAAGGATTGAATACTAAAAGTAGCATGAGAAAAACAGTCACCTACAAAAGAAACACAATTAGATTAAGTTCTGATGTCTCCACAGAAACCGTGTGAGCCAGAAGAAAATGGATGGCATATACAGAAAATTGAAAGAAGACAAGTGTCAACCAAGGATGTTGTACCCTGCAAAGCTATACATCAAACATGAAGGAGAAATTAGGTCATTTACAGAGAAGAAGAAACTTAAGGATTTTATGAAATTAAGATTGTATCTACCAAGAAATTTTAAGGGAAGTCTCACATAGAGATAACAAAGGAAAGTGATGGAAAATAGTAGCCAGAGACAAAAGAAAAATATAGCAAAATAGTGATGCTAAAACCCGGGCTACCAATAATCACATTTAACGTGAATGAATTAAATGCACCAGTTAAAAAGAGTAGCAGAATGAATAAAAAAAAACCCAAACCCAAACCAAACCAAAACAACAACAAAAACCAAAGTCCATCAATATGTCTCCTAAAAGAAATACATCTAAGAAATGAGCAGGAAGATAAGTTCAAAATCAAAGTCTGGAAAAAAATATACCAAGCAAATGACATTGACAAAAAAGCAAGAGTAGCAATACTAATACCTGATAAAATAGATTTCAGAATTAAAACCACCATAAAAGATAAAAGCACTAAATAATGATTAAAGGCACAATAGATCAAGAAGATATAACTTTGTTCAACATTTATGCTAAATGAAAGACTTGCATAATACATAAAACAAATGTTAACAGAATAAAAGAAATAGTACCACAGTAGCGGTAGAAGACTTTAACACCACTCTCATTAAAGGATAGGTCAACTCAAATGTAACTTAACAAAGATGAAGAAGATCTAAACTATACAATCAGCCAACTTGACCATGTGGATGTATTGAGGGTACTGAACCCAAATAAAACTAAAATGAAAATAAAATAATTCATTTTCTTCTCAAGTACATGGTACATTCTCCAGAATTGATCACATATTAAGACACAAAACAAGCCTCAATAAACTAAAAAACAACAACAAAACAAAACAAAACACAGAAATAATACAAACTATCTTGGAAAATCTATTAACAATCTGCGTTATGCAGATGACACAACTCTGTGTGCTGAAACTGAGGAGGACCTCATGCACTTGCTGCATAGGGTCAAGGACTGCAGCCTTCAGTATGGACTGAGGCTCAATGTCAAGAAGACAAATATTATCACCACTGGAACAATTGGTAGCATCAGGATGGGTGGCGAAGAGACTGAGATTGTTCACAGCTTCAGTTTGCTCGGCTCCACAATCAACACTCTTGGCACCAGCAGCTAGGAAATCAAAAATCATATTGCAATGGGAAAGTCTGCTGTTAGGGACCTCTCCACAGTACTCAAGATCAACAGTGTCTCTCTGGAGACTAAGGTGCATCTGATACACGCCATGGTCTTTGCAATCACTTGTTATGCATCAGAGAGCTGGACAATGACTAGGGAGGACAGAAGGAGAATCGATGCCTTTGAGCTGTGGTACTGGAGAAGAGTATTGAATGTACCATGGACTGCCAAGAAAACAGATTCATCCTGGAGAGGGTTAAACCAGGCTACTCCTTGGAGGCAAGGATTCTGGGTCTTCGTCTGACATACTTCAGACATGTTGTAAGGAGGGACAGGTCCTTGGAGAGGGACATCATGCTTGGGAGGGTGGAGGGACAGCGCAGGAGGGGAAGACCCTCTATGAGGTGGTTGATTCAGTGACTGGGGTAATTGGATGGGTGTGTCAGAGGCAATGCGATTGGCTCAGGATAGAGAAGGGTTTAGGGCTGTTGTACATAGGGTCGCTATGAGTTGCAAACAACTCAACGGCACACAACAACAACAGCAATCTTGTCAGACCACACTGGTATAAAACTAGAAATTAGTTAATTTAGTTAAAACTAAAGAAGTTAAAGCTTATAACACCACCCAAATGGAAGCTAAATAATAACCTGCTAGAACACAAATGGGTTATAGAAGAAATAATGAATAAAATAAAATTACTTTAAACAAATGAAAATACAACATACCCAAACCTCAGGCATGCAGATAAGGCAGTCCTCAGGGGCAGTTCATAGAAATAGGCAAATGCATAAAAAAGAAGAAAGAAGCAAAATAAATGATCTAATGTAAGACCTACATTAAATATAAAAAGAATGCACAATCCAATCCCAAAGCCTCTAGAAGAAAGAAAATTAAAAGAACAAGAGCTGAAATCAATGAGATAAAAAACAGGAAAAAATTTAAATCATCAAAAAGAGCAGAGTTGGTTTTTGAAAGAATCAATAAAATTGACAAATTACTGGCAAACTTAATAAAAGGAAAAAATGAGAAAATACAAATAACTTCTTTGAGAAATGATAAAGGTGACAATCACAACAGAACTAGATGAAATTAAATCTGTAATATCAGAATATTATGATAAGCAATGTTGTTGTTATTTCCTGTCAAGTCGCTTGTGACTCATATGTACAACTTGAAATCTGCTTTATCCTGTGCCAATGAGACTGTCTCTGACACACCTACCCTCATTACCCAAGTCACTATATCAATCTATCTCATCGATGGTTTCCCTCTATTTCTCCATCCCTCTACCCTTCTAAGCATGATGTCCTTCTCCAAGGACTGGTCCCTCCTTGCAACATGGCCCAGTGCATGTCAGACAAAGCCTCAGAATCCTTGCCTCCAAGGAACAACCAGGCTTCACCCTCTCTGGAATGAACTGGTTTGTTCTCCTGACAGTCCATGGTATACTCAACACTCTTCCCCAGCACCACAGCTCAAAGGCATCAATTCTCTTTCTATTATCCCTAGTAACCGTCTAGCTCTGTGACGCATAGCATGCATTGTGAAGACTATGGCCTGGATCAGGTGCACCTTAGTCTCCAGACTGATGTAGTTGCTCTTTAGTACTCTAGAGAGGCCCCTGATAGCCAACTTTCCCAGTGCAATTCATCTCTTGATTTCCTGGCTCCTGGTACTAAGAGGGTTGATTGTGGAGCCAAGCAAACTAAAGCTGTTAACAATTTCAATCTCTTCTCCATCTATCATAATGCTATACTTTGATAAATTTATAAACCAAGAGGAAATGGACAAGTTCCTTAAAGTTCATGTCCTGTGAAGATTGTCATGAACAAACGTAGAAAACTTGAATGGACCCATCATAAAAGAAAAAACTGAACAGGTCATAAAAAGACTCTCCCACTAAAAAAGTCCTGGACAGACGACTCAATAGCTGAATTCTACCAAATATTAACAGATGACCTATTACCAATACTAATGAAATTATTTCAAAAAATAGAAAAAAAAGATCACTCCCAGAGTCATTCTATTAATCAAGCATAATTCTAATACCAAAATCAGACAATGATATTGTCAAAAAACAAAACTGCAGAACATTATTTCTCATGAATTTAAATGAAAAAAATCCTTTAAAAATGTTGCCCAATAGACTCCAACAGCACACCTCCCAAAAAATTCAACATAACCAAATAGTATTCATAACTGTTATGTAGAGATGGTTCAAAATAAGAAAAACAATATCATTCAACACATCAACAAAGCAAATAACAAGAACCATATGATCCTAGCAATTGATGTAGAAAAGGCTTTTGACAAAATCCAACACCATTTCCTGATTAAAAGACCCAACAAAATAGGAATAGAAAGGAATTTCCTAAACATAATGAAACATATATATATATATATATATATATATATATATATATATATATACACACACACACACACACACAAAACCAAGAACTAATATCATCCTTATTGGGGAAAAACTAAAAGCATTTTCCTAGTAAACAGATCAGAGGAGGATGCCCACTGTCACCATTCCTATTCATTATGTATTAGAAGTACTTTCTAGGGCAATACGACAAGTGAAGGACATAAGAGCATCTAGATTGGGCAAAGAGATAATTAAACTGTCAGAATATGGAGAGGAGATGATAGTGTACACAGAAAACTCCAAGGACTCAACCACAACAAAAAACCACACCCAAAAACCTGTTAGGTAAAGAGGACCAATTCTGAAGAGTGACAGTATACAATATCAATATGCAAAAGTCAACGGGATTACTCTACAGCAACAAAGAAAAAACAGAGAATGAAAATAAGAAAGCAATATAATTTCCAATAAACAGCCACAAACTGAGATATAAACCTAATTAAGAGACACAAATTAGAGAGCTCTGGAGCCACAGTGGTAAGAACTGCACTGCAGTCTTGAAGGTATACAGTTCAAATCCAACAGCAGCTCTGCAGAAGGAAGGACAATCTTTTTTAGCGCAACTTATTGCTTCAGAGGGTCAGCTCTGCATTAGTTCTAATTTGATGTTACTAAACAAGAGAGACATGAAAGACTTCTGAAAAAAGGTCTTCTTGCAGACTACAAATGCTTTTGCAAGAAAAAAACAAAACCTGTTAAAAGGAAAAATATTCTCTGTTCATGGATGCTCCATATAGTGAAAATGACAATCCTACTAAAAGCAATGTACATGTTTAATGCTATACGAATACAAGGAAACAAATTATTTTTTCAGGTAGATTGAAGAGGCAATTGGTAAGTAGTTTATTTGGAGAGGAACAAACCCCCAAATCAGCAAAGCACTTCTGTAAAACAAACAAACAAAAAAATGGAGTGGGAGCATAGCACTCCCTGACCTCAAACCTACAACACAGCTGCAATAACCAAAAAGAGCATGGTACTGGTACAGTATAATACAGACACATAGACTAATAGGACAGAATTGAGAATCCAGAAATGAACCCATCTACCTGTGGTCAACTGATATTCAACAAGAAAATAAAACATATCAAATGGATAAATAACGACCTCTTCAACAAACAGTTCTGACAAAACTGGACTGCTATCTGAAGAAAACTGAATCAGGATCAAGTTCTTACGCCATACACAAAAATCAACTGAAGGTGGATTAGAGACATGGGAGTGAAGTTCCAAACCATAAAGATTATAAAAGACAAAATGAGATCAAGCTTAGAAGGCCTAACCTATGGTATAAACAGGCTGACAAACACAGCCAGAGATGCACAACCGGGAGAGGTTAAAAATGATGAATGAGACCTTCTAAGTGGAGAATCCAGCAAGTATCTATTTGGGCCAGAGTGGATTCAGGTTGGAACAGGGATCTACTTGTCAAACTGGGATCTGGACAAGAAGAGAAGTAGCAGTGAAGAGCCAGAGACTGATGTAAGACAGGGTTGAAAGAAAGCTGCCAACCCAAAAAAGCCAGAGCCAGAGTGGCAATCCTTCACTCAATCTTCTTGGACAACTATAGGGGAGACACCATAATTGGTAGGACTAAAAGCATTTTTAAACAACTGGCCTATAAAGCCACAGGGCTGAAGATAAATGGGCCTGCAAGGTTGTCTAAGAAACTGTCTTGTTTGAAGAATTGCATCTTGTTCCAACCTGAGTTGGAACAATTCTGTGAGTCTGTGTCTATGAGTTCTGTGTGGCCACTGCAAAAGGCTAGTGGACCAAGGACAAGAGTCCCAAGAGCCCTGGGAGGGAGGACTGAATTTAGAATTTGTAGTTTCTAAATATGGGAGTTTGAAGCATGTCTGACCTCATGGGAATTGGTTTTATACTGTGGATTTTGGGGACAGGAATCCCTTGTGAAGGTCAGACTCCACCACCACCATTCTGTCTGTATGTTCTTGCCAATAGCTCATCTGTCAATCTTTTCACCACTTGTTGTTAAGTGCTGCTAGTCGTAGTGACACTGTGAACGAAAGACCTGGACACTTGTATAATTTTCATCCTTTCTCCAAGTTAATAGGGTTTCCAGAGGCAAGCAATTTCAGAAGTGGAAGTCACTTCTGTTTCCAACCTTGTTTTGGTCAGGGAGCTCCACCAAACACAGTCCACCACTGGTAACAATTATTGCATTTGACACCTCAGTGTCACAGTGTTCAGCATCAAAGCAACTATGAATTACCTCTGTACAGCAAAAGGACAGACCAGTGCTATGCCACTTAAAAGAATGTTTGACCAAAACCAATTAAAACCAGGCCTGAGGGCCACAGATTAAAATCACCCAGCTTTGGCTTGGTTGTATCACTTTCTGTCCACTAGGTCAACTGAGCTCTCTCTATGTTGTTGTTATTAAGTACCATCAAGTCGTAGATGACCCATAGCTACTCTATGAATGAAAGATCTGAACAATTGTATAACTTTCATCGTTTCTCCAAATTCATAGGGTTTCCTGAGGCAAGCTGTTTCAGAAGTGGATGCCACTCCTGCTTCCAACCTTGTTTTAACTGGGGAGCTCCACCAAACACTGTCCACCATGGGTAACCCCTAAACACCATTATATCTCTCTGAGATTTCCTGGAAGTTTCCACACAATATCAAGGAGACTTTGCTCAACAAATGCATGGCTGCAGTATTAGGTACTAACTGGGTTTAATCATTCACTCATTCACTCACTCACTCACTCACTCACTCACTGCCACTGAATAATTTCAACTCACAGCAAACCTCCACTGAGTTTCCAAGTCTATAAATCTTAATAGGAGGGACTGCTTGTTGTTCTCTTGGTGGATTCAAACATCAGGCTAATGCATAATTTTGGTTAACAGATCAATAGAGTAGACTATGATAAACAAATAAACAAAAGTCAGTGTCACTAAGTTGGAACCAGCTCATAGCTGCCCCGTTTTCTCCCTCAGAGTTGATGCTATTTTCTTAGACTTGCCATAGAATCTTAGTGTTTGGTTAGTGGCACAATTCCTTTTGGTTTCTGCCACCAGAACTATGCTTATTTTCCACAAAACATAGATTATGTGATGATTTCAAATCAGTGCTATTGATTTATACTTTCATATAATTGCTAGAATTTTCTAGAATCAGGGCTGTGCAGGTCTTCATTCTATCTTCTCCACAGTTCTAGAAAAGGATTTTCATTCTACTAGTGTATGGTTAGTGACAAAGGACACAAAAGTGCTTCTAAGATCTACTCTTCCACTAACCAATACAGGGTAGGTCTTAGGTTTAATACATCTTCATGGACATGCAATGCACAGAGGGAGAAAACACACTTCTGCCCGGCAGGCATGGTCACTGATTTGAGCCTTAGAAATCCTTCAACAAGAAATATTCCAACCCCCACCACAATTCCTGAGTTTCACCATGCTACCTAACTTAACTCATTGTTTTTGTTTTGTTTTGTGTTTTTTAAAAGGAAATAACAGCATTTTCCTGTCTTCCTCCTATGATAAAATCTAAACAGAAGGGAGCCTATGTTCTACCACTGCCTGACTCTCCTCTGTCAACCATCATGTATTCACTGCAAGTCCAATCTGCAAAAGGTGGTTTCTTGTTAGATGCCATCTTGTTACTCCCAACTCTTGGTGGTTCTGTGCACAAGAGAACAAATCATTGCCCAGTCCTGTACCATCTCCAGGACTGGTTGGAGTCCGCTGTGACCTCTAGGGTTTATCTTCTGAAAGAAGATCCCCAGGCCTCTCCGCCTTGTAAGTCCCAATCTGGAAGTTCTACTGTCACATGTCTAACAACATAGCAGCATGCAAGCTCACACTGACAGAAAGGTGGTTACTATACATTACATAGGGTACAGAAAATTCTACCAGTCTCTGGCTCAGAAGGTGAAAATTCATCACAGAGCCACCACTACCTCAGAATAGCTTCTTGCATTTTTATGTTTCTGTGCCGCTCTGTTGCCCTGTGTTGTTGCTGAGGTGCCAGGACACACCTACCTGTCTGGTCTTCTTAAGTCAGGTCTCATGTTGATCAACAGATACCCAGGTCCCTCCATATGAAGGCTAGATGGCTGAGTTTTGGGAGTGAGAAGTCTCCATGAAAGGATTCAACACAAGGCCTAAACAACCTTCATGTTTCCTTGGTTTTTCATGCAGCATGACACAGAAGACTATTCCAGTATTCTAATCTAGGAGTTGCTAGTATGTCTCTGCACCACGGCTGCTATGTGCAAGTTTTGCATATAAAATCTAACCCATTGTTATTCAGTAATGGGCTGGCTCTTATGTTGGTAATATACACCTTTTAATGTTTAAAGAAAGATACATTCAAAAAAGCTTGCTTGTATCATCTTTCTCACTCATTCTTTTCTTTCCCTCTTTGTAGTTAGGTCCCATGCAATGGACTCTTGATTTATAATGACCCTACATATCACAAAGAGAAACAGTGCCCATCCAGACAGAACCTGCAACTTCCTTAATACCTCGTCTATGTTTGAGACTATTGTTGAAGCTATTCATTGTCAGTCCATCTCCTCAACAAGATGGAATCTAAGTTCTAAAAGGGAAATTTTCAATTTAAAATGCTCTCTAGCTTTCCTTCCCTTCAAAACACACTAACACAGCATTCTATACCCTCTGTTCTTACTCAAAAAGGTCCTTCTTTGTCATCAAGTCAAAAGTGACACTTAGCTGACCCTCTAGATGGTTTTCAGAGGCTTTTAATCAAATGGAAGTGGGGGGAGGGAAAGGGAGACTGTCCATCTCTCTCTCCAGGAACAGCTAGTAGATTCAAATCACCTGCGTGTGTGTGTGTGTGTGTGTGTGTGTGTGTAAGAGAGAGAAAGAGAGAGAGAGAGAGAGAGAGAGAGAGAGAGAGAACAATTTGTCTTTTATGCTTATCTTTGCCAGAGATAGATAGTAATGCTGAACTCTGAATCCAGTTCTGCCTGAGGCTAGCTCATAAGCAGAGACAAGACCACCCTCAGGATATTCAGTCATTCAGTCAGGAAAGCTGTTGCACACTTAATGCTTTGGTTAAGCCAGATCATCTGAGCCTAGTTTATTTGGATTGGATAGCTTCCCCTTCCTGTCTGACTGGGTCCAGTGAATTGTGCTCACCAATATCAAGATCTCCACACAGAAGAAGGTTAGGAGCAGAGTTCTGAATATCATAGTAATGTTTTCTGTAAAGATTTGGATTATGTTATTTTATTATATTCTGTCTTAAAGGCTAATAGAAAAAATTTGTCAACACTCACAATAAGAAATAAATTTGCTTTCCTAAGCAACACTTTAATTTCATTGCTTGATTTATTTTATAATAAGCAATGTGAATCATGCAATGGAATGAATTCCTTACTCTTTGACTGCTAGAAAATGCAAAGCCAATTTTTTGTTCCATCTATATTTATTACCACTAATAAATGTATTTCATCTTTTGAAAATATTTTGAGTCATAATCTTGCTATTATATTTATCTTTTTCTCAAACTGTATAACTTTTAAAATTTTTAAATATCTGTATCTTCTATAAGGATCCCTCATGGCAGAGCATTTTATGAATTCAACTACTAATCCAGAGATCTGGTTTGAATGAATCAGCAGCTTCATTGGTGAGAAATGGGCTATCTGTTTCTACAAAGATTTACAGCTTTGGAAACCCCTTGGGACAGTTCTATAACCTGTCCTATAGTGTCACTTGTTTTTGTATGCCGTCGAGTCAGAACCAACTCATAGCTGACCTTCCACTTGATTTTCAGAAGCAGTAAAACAAAAAGGAGGTGACGGTCCATCTTTCTTTTGATAGGGTCAGTAGGAGTCTGAATTGACTCAACAGCAATGGGCATTGAATTCTCTGAGAAGTAAATGTATTTCTTATTTTGAGAGGTGACAGGAATTTCTTTCATGAGCCTTTATGACAGAATGTAATAAAATAACATATTCCAATTCCTTACAGAAAATACAAGTCTTCAAAATATTAAAGAACAGAGATGTTAGTTTAAAGACCAAGATGCACCTGATCCAAGTCATGGCACTTTCAATTGCTTCCCATGCATCTCAAAGTTAGAAAGCTGAGTAAGGATGACTGAAAAAAAAAAATCAATGCCTTTGGATTGTAGTGCTGGAGAAGAGTACTGAATATTCCATGAACTGTCAAAAGACTAAACAAGTCTGTCCTGGATAAAGTACAATCAGGGTGCTTCTTAGAAGTAGCGTGGTAAAACATAGGCTTACATTCATTCCTTGGCAAAAGACATCACATTGGGAATGGTGGAGGTCAAAGAAAGAGAAGAAGACCTACAACAAAATGGATTGACACAATGACTGTAACAATAGGCTTAGGCATGGCATGAGGAGGGGAAAGATCATGAGAGATTATGAGGGGGCACAGAATAAGGCAGAGTTCAGATCTGTGTTCATTGGGTAACTATGAGTTGTAGTTGACTCGATGGCTCCTAACAATAACAACATGTCATATGTTAGCCTCTCTGTAAGTCCTTTTTTGACTTGAGGGAAGAAATGTGGTAACATGAAAGAAACTATTTCTTCCTACACATTTGCTTATGGTCTTTACAATCACTTGTTATGCATCAGAGAGTTGGACAATGACTAGGGATGATAAAAAGAGAATTGATGCCTTTGAGCTGTGGTACTGGAGAAGAGTATTGCATCTATTATGGATTGCTAAGAAAATAAACAGGTTCATCCTGGAGAAGGGTAAGCCAGGTTGCTCCTTATAGGCAAGGATTCTGAGGCTTCTTCTGACATATTTTGGACATATTGCTAGGAGGGACCAGTCCTTGGAGAGAGACATCATGCTTGGGAGGGTGGAAGGACAGCGCAGGAGGGGAAGACCCTCTATGAGGGGGATTGAGTCAGTGACTGGGGTAATCGGAGTGGGGGTGTCGGAGACAGTGAGAGTGGCACAGGACAAAGTAGGGTTTAGGGCTGTTGTACATAGGATCGCTATGAGTTTCAAGGACTTGATGACACATGACAACAACAACAAACATATTATTCACATTAAAATGGAAACCTTTTAAAGAAAAGACTTAGAAGGAGAAATGCCAAACATTTTGAGACCAATAATTTTTTTTTAAATCTAAGGAGAGTGTTTTTTTTTTAAAAAAAATAAATTCTGTACACAACTAAATATAGATTTAAAACAGTTTTAATAAAAGGAACAGAAAACACTTTAAAGTTTAAAAATATAAAATATATCAACTTACACTGTGATCCTTTAACTCACTTGAATACAAATTTTTGCTAATTTGAATTTATAAATGTATGTTTAAATTTACCTAACAGATTAAATGTACTGTAATAGAAACCTGAGAATAGCTAACTCAGGATTTTATTTTAGATATTGTAGACATTATGAGAAATTAAAAATATGTAAAGAAGCAATAAATATTTATTAAGAAATGTCTTAAGACAGATTGCTAATCCCTATCTATTGAATAACTTTCTTTCACTGCTAATCAATCATCTACCTTTTTAATTTTTCCAATTATTTTTCAATGAGTAGAATATTATTGTTTTCTAATAACGTTAAGTGAATACTTATATTCGTTCTAATGGCTTATCTTTTGGATTTTCAATATAGGCTGTCTTTGATGAATAACACTATTCCTTTTATGTCTACTACAGGTCTCCCTGAAGTTGATGGAATTTCATATAAAATGTTGAAAGAAGTAAATAATGATCATTCTCTTTCCTTGCAGAAAATACTGCTTCACCTTCAATCATATTTGCTATAGATTTTCTGTTTCATTTTCATACTCACTCAGAATTTTTTAAAGGCTGTTATTGTTCCATACTTATTTTAGTCACAAATAGGAGCTGAATTTTATTCGTATACTTCTGAATCTATTTGCCTTATCACACATGTTCTCATTTCAACCCTTGTATAAATAAGTGGAACTTCTAATCTTGAATTAATGGGTACCTTTCCTGGATCCTAAACTGATTTTTCTTCCATAGTGGTAGATTTGGTTTGATGACACTTTATGTGGGAATCATTCTACTTACTTTTACAGGTAAGATGGGCTGAGAAATTTCTATTTGTCTTTGGGTTTTTACAAGATTTTTTCCCTCTCTCTCATAAAAAATTACGGCAGAGACTGATGCAGAGCACAGAGACCAACAAGGACAGTAGGAATTTGAGTGAGAACATTTATTAAAATAATTCGTTTGGGAGCCACCAGGGCAGGGAGCTGTGGGCCCCAGCTGAAGCTGTCAGCTGAGCCTTGGCTAGAAGTCACCAGCCAAGTCGCTGTGGAACCCACCCACCAGGAGTATGCAGGTCAACAGGAATTTAACTGAGTTTACTTAAGCCCCACTGGACCTAGAGCCCCACTGTGGTGAGGGCCACTGGGCAAGACCCACTGTATGAGAGCCTGACAGCTGGAATTTGACTAAGGACTCTGTGTGTGAGAACACCTGGACAGCTGAAATCTGAGTGAGGCCCTCTCTGGTGCCCATCTAGCCACTGGCTTGTCTTGTCCCCACATCCAACCTTCCTGCCCCACCTCCCACATACCTACCCCACCCCAAATTTGGCTCCACTAACTTGCCTTTAATCTGGAGCACCTTGATCTGACTTAGCAACAAAAGGCTGTTCTTAAGGCCTTGAACTGAACCTTCCCTTGAGACAGAAGTTCAGAAAGAAACACAGGTGGGGTAGCTGCCCCAGTGTTTTCTAGAGCAGTGTCTTCAGATCAAGAACCTATCATTGCCTCAGTCAAGAAAAACTCTACCACAGCAATGTCACAAAAGAAGTAGACTATCCCATACCTTACACAAGCACAAAGCAAGATGTCACTCCCAAAAGATGGCACAGTATCAATGGATTTCCTGAAGCTAGAAAGTCTGATGAAACTTTCTGACACAGAATTGAAAAGAACAATGACTGAATATGTTAAATGAGTGAAGGACAATATTGAAGAATAACAGGACACTGCAAGCAAAAATCAGGAGGAGCTTAAAAAAATCAAGAACAATGCAGATAAAGCAAATGAGACTTTAGGGCCACTGGAAAAACAAGAAACCATGATCCAAAATATAAAGTCCAATGTTCCAGATGCTGTCAACCTGATGGAGGGACACATTAACGGAGTTGAAGAGATGGAACACAACCATTGAAATAGAAGATAGAATTGTCACCACTGACCTGCTAGAGCAAAAGGCAGAATCAAAATGAAGGGAAATGAATAAAACCGAAGAATAATGTGGTACACCATCAAGAGAAAGAACATGTGTATCATTGGAATCCCAGAAAAGGAAGAAGCAAGTAAAGGCACCAAAAAAGTTGTGGAAAAATTACTAATGGAAAACTTCCGAGGCATAGTGAAGAATGAGAGAATATATACATATTCAAGAAGGTGAATGAACACCATATAGAACAGACCCCAAAAGAAAAACACCAAGGCATACCATAGTCAAATTTGCCAGAACCAAAGATAAGGGGAGAATACTGAAAGCAGCGAGGGAGAAACAAAGAGTAACCTTTAGGCAGATAAGCTTAAGTGCCAATTTCTCAGCAGAAACCATGCAAGCAAGAAGACAGTAGAATGACATATATCAAACACACAAAATAATGGTTAAACAAGAATACTTAATGCAGCAAAACTGTCCATAAAATATGAAGGAGAGATCAAGATATTCCTGGAAAAACAGAAACTAAGTGGGTTTGTAAAAACAAGACCAGTATTGCAGGAAACAGTAAGCTATTTCCTTCTTACAGAAGGGCCAGAGAAAGCAGCATGGACCAAAGTAAAAAGCAACACCACCAAAAAGAATTAAACAAAATGATAGCAATAAAACCCTGTTTCTCAAGAATCACACTGAATGTCAATGATTTTAATGCACCACTGAAGAGAAAAAGAGTGGCAGATTGTATTAAAAAACCAAGTCCATCATTATGTTGTCTACAATAGACACACCTGAAAAATGAAGATAAAAAAGACTAAAAAGAAAAAGGAGGGGGAACTATACCAAGCAAATGGTAACACACAAAAAGAAGTAGTAGGTGTTGTATTAATCTCTGATAAAATTAATTTCAATGCAAAAACCATCACAATGGACAAGGAAGGTCACTACATAATGCTAGAAGAGCCAATAGAACAAGAGGGCATAACAATAATAAATATCTATGCACCAAATGAAAGACCTGCAAAACATTTAAAACAAACATTAACAAAACTGAAAAATGAAATAGATAACACTACTATAGTACTTGAAGACTTCAATATACCACTCTCGACAAAAGATAGAGCTACCAGAAAAAAAGTTCAACAAACACGATGAAGAATTAAACCACACAATAAAACAACTCGACTTCAAAGATATTTATAGGCTAACGCACCCACCCTCACCAAAACAACAACAACAACAACAACAAAACAACCCATAGTATGCCTTCTTTTCTAATGTGCATGAAATGTTCTCCAGAATAAATCACACTTTAGGTCATAAGGCAAGCATGAATAAATTATAAAACAGAAATAATAAAACGCATCTTCTCAGCCCACAATGCTACAAAATTAGAAATTAATAACAAGAGGATAATGGAGAAAAAAAACCATAAATTTGGAAGCTGAACAACACCTTGCTTGAACATGACTGGGTACTAGAAGAAATAAAAAATGAAATAAAAAAGTTTCTTGAAACAAATGACAATGAAGACACTACTTACCAAAAACCCCTGAGAAACAGCCAAAGCAGTAATCAGAGGTCAATTTATAGCAATAAGTAAACACATCAAAAGGCAGAAAAAATGACCGTTGACTCTCTAACCCAAGATCTCTAACAAATTGACAAAGAACAGCAAGAAAACCTGACATCTTCTAAAAAACTGATATAAAAATTAGAGCAGAAAGAAATGAAATAGAAAATAGAAAAGATAATTGAAACCATCAACAAAAGTAGGAATCAGTTCTTTGAAAAGGTCAATAAAATTAACAAACCACTAGCAAAACTAACAAAATAAAAAAAGGAAAGGACAAAAATAATCTGACTAAAAGATGAAACAGACAATGTCACAACAGAACCAACTAAAATGAAAAGGCTAACATTGGAATATTATGAAAAATTATACTCAAATAAATATGAAAATTTAAAGGAAATGGACAAATATTTAGAAATTCACAACCTACCTAAAATGATACAAACCTAAATTGAACACCTGAACAGACCTATTACTAAAGAAGAAATTGAAAAGGTAATAAAACAACTTCCAGTCAAAAAAAGCCCTGGACCAGAGGCTTTTACAAGTGTAAAATCCAGAAATCAGCCCATCTACCTATGGACAACTGATTTTTGATAAGGAGATGAAATCAGTTAAGTTGGGAAATGACAACCTTTTTAAACAAATAGTGTTGACAAAATTGGAAAACTATCTGCAGAAAACTCAAGCAAGATTCACACCTCACACCATATACGAAAACCAACTCACAATGGATCAGGACCTAGGACTAAAACTAAGGACTATAAACTTGATCAAAGAAAAGCTTGGAAGAACTGTAGAAGTGCCAATTCACAATATAAACAGACTTCCAAGCATCTTGAAAAATCTACAACCAGGAGAGGATAAAATAGATGAATTGGACCTTCTAAGAATCAAATTTCTATGCATATCCAAAAACTTCTCCAACAGGGTAAAAAGGGAATCCACAGACTGAGGAAAAAATATTTGGTAGTGACATGTCAGATAAAGGACTTATAGCTAGAATTTATAAAATTCTCAAGCACCACAACAAGCTAAAGGTAAACAAACCAGTTGAAAAATGGGCACAGGATATGAACAGACACTTCAGCAAAGAAGACAGTTAGAGTGTGAGCAAACACATGAAGAAATGTTCCCTAGCTCTAAGAAAGATGCAAATCAACAAGTATGAGATATCATCTTACCCCAGTAAGAATAGCAAAATTAAACAGAGCAGCAAACAAGAAATGGTGGTGAGGTTGTGGAGAACCTTGGAAGCCTTATTCACTGTTGGTGGGAGTATAAAATGGTGCAACCACTATAGAAGGTAGTATGGAGCATTCTCAAAAAGTTGCAAATAGAAATACCATTTGACTCAGCAATTCCTCTATTGGGAATATACCTTAAAGAAACCAGAACAGCAACCCAAGCAGATATATGCAAACCCATGTTTATTGCAGCTTTGTTCACAATAGAAATGAGTTGGAAACAACCCAATTGCCCTTCAAAAAACAAATGGCTAGAGAAGCTGTGGTATATTCATACAATGGAATATTATACTGCATTGTAAACAAGGAATTTATTTATTGTTATACAGAATGGTTGACCCTGGAGGACATTACGCTGTGTGAAATCTCTCAGTAACAGAGGGACAAATCCTGCATAATGCCACTGTTATACAAGCGGGACTGACATCAGGGTTGGTGGGAGACCGAGAAAAGAGGTGATAAATAATGTATACTGCATTGAAACAGACGAGGGAGAGAATTGTTTAAGGGAGATATATTATTAGATATTATTGATGATAGGAGTCCAGAATGAAGGCTTCATAGTGTAGTGGACTTGGAGGGAGGGATAGTACAGCAATAAAAAAATTTTTCTTTTACTTTTTTTCTTTAATAATTTTTTATTTTTTATTTATTTTTTTTTTTACAGAGGTTTTGGATTTCCATTCATTCATTGCCGCAATTTTCTCCCTTCCCACCCCTCCCCACCAACTCGCTTCCCCCCTCCTAAGAGAGAAGAAAAAAAGAGAAAAAAAATTCCTTCATTAGTATACAATTCCCACGTCCCTTTCCCCCACCCCCCACCCCGAGTACACTTCTCTATGCAACCTTAATTCTGGATTCCTGTGCTAACCACAATACTCAATCATATATCACTTCTAATCTGTTCTTTCCCTCATCTGTTTCAATACAATATACATAATTTATCCAGTCTTTTACTTTTAAAGAGCAAATTGGGGATGGGGTGGGCAGGGAGAAAAGTGCAACAATGAATCAATGGAAATCCAAAAATCTCTGTAAACGTTCATTAAAATTAATAAAAAAAATTGTGTGAAGTTTGTATCCTTTGTTAAGTAATCTATAAATACAAGATATTTCTGTTTCTTACAAGTGTTATAATAACCTACCTTATTTCCAAGTATATTTTTCAAAGTTAAATAACTGACTTGTATTTTTAAAATACAAATAAAAGGACCCGTTGGTTATTTTTTTCTTCAACCAATTTTAAGAATGTCAATTTTAAAAAATGTTTATTTCACTCCCAATATCAGCATTTTTAGTTTAAAATTATTCACTGTATTATTTACGTAAATGCCGTAGTGTCCATTTTAAGATCTTTTTCCTTGTAAAGATAAACTCTTTTTACTTTGCTTTATGATCAATCTTATTCATTCATTATTATGTTTATTATGGTGACTTTGTCTCAGAGCAATCTCACATTTTGTAGGATTCCCTTGGGCATTAACTCCTGAAAATGTTACTGCAAAGTGACCTGAACTCAGTGCTTCTAGAATTCCGTGTTATTGATACAGCTACATAAAATATCTCTTATAGGACTTTGATTCCCCCCCCATAAGTACGTAATACAACTTGAATACCAAACCAATGTTTATCACTGGCTTGTTTAATGTCTCCCCAACTCACACAGTCTAAATTAAAAACTTTAGACAGCGAATGGTCTAGACCTTATCATTTACAAGTATTGGTGCTCAAATTTTCTATCCTCACATGGAATTAAAATTGTAATTCTGTTCCATATTCCTGGAATACGTGGTATTTACTGTCAGATATTTCTATAGGGTTTTTTTTTTAACTTTTCATTTCTAGCACCAGGAAGATTTAGGTTATTATTTGTTGTTAATTTTAAAAATCAAAACAAAACATACTAAGAAATATATTTCAAAAGTGAGATTTTTTAAATTTATGTACTTGTAGTGGGAGAGGAACCATGAACAATATATGGATGTCATTTAATAGGACCAAGAAATCTATTAGCTAATACAATTGCTCAATTTAATTTATGAATACATATATTTACATAATTGAAATAATATATTTATTGTTTAATATTTTGTTCCAACATATTTGAAAGATACTCTCTTCTCAGATTCATTCTCCATATAATTGAACTATTTGATTCCCACTGAGTTCCCCCTGGGAATGAATTAGCTTCTGTGGATAATGAATAGAGGACAGAACATACCAATGAGCTGCATCTAGTCAAACTTGAAGTTCTCTCCAAGGTTCACATGACCCATAAAATATTATACAGTCACTCAGGAAGCCCTGCTGTTCACATATTATAACTGTTTTGGAAAACAGTAGTCTCCCTCAGTCTCAAATCCTATCTCTAGTGAGTCCTGTGTTCATCTTACCATTTAATATATTGCTCCCATTGTGCAAGTCAATTCCTGGCCCTGGAATGGTGATCCCCAGGCAAGTGTGTATGGGTAAAGAGCTTGGAGTGTGAGAAAAGCAGCACTGCCATCTTCCCTGACAAAGTTTTATTAACTTTTGAGTCTCTGATCTTCACTCAGAAAATGAAGTCTAAGAAATCACATAGCCCTTGGAGTTTTCATGCAAACTAAATTCTTAAAGGAAAGCAAAGTAACTTTTCTTTTATTTTTGCATATAATACACTCATACATCTAACTTATCTAGTACATACATAACTAATGCATAACTGCACAAGCTGGGGGTTGTTGTTGCTGTTGTTGTTAAGTGCCATCGAGTCGTAGACGACTCATAGCGACTCTATGAACAAAAGACCTGAACCCTTGTATAACTTTCATCATTTCTCCAAGTTCAAAGAGTTTCTGGAGGCAAGCTATTTCAGAAATGGATGTCACTCCTGCTTCCAAGCTTGTTTTAATTGGGAAACACCACCAAACACTGCAAAAGTATGTTGCTCATCCTCAGATATCCTTTATATACATAACCCTGAAGCCTATATAATCCATGTTTTATGCAAAAATATACTTCTTAGTGTACTGCATGTGTTGGTTAGATGATCTCATTCATCTTCCCTCCAGTTGTCCTTCCCCTGGGTCAGACCCACATCTCACTGCTCTTATACTTTGCTTGTTGCTTGGACACATATTTTATTCCTTCAACGTGTTTATTTCTCTTGTTTTAAAAACATTTTCTAAAACACTTAGCACTGAATTCAGCATGTATTATTTGCCACAGAATAAATTTTTTTTATATTTTTATGAAAATTTATAAAGAACTTAGATTTCCATTCATTCATTGTTGCACATTTTCCTCCCTGTCCCCCTTCTCCCCCAGTTCACATTTATTCTTTGGGAAAAAGTTTCTTTCATTGCTATACACTCCCTCCACGGCCCCCCCCCCACCACTTTACTATGCAACTTTTATGCTGGACTCTTGTCATGCCAATAACACCCAATCACATATTCCTTTTATACAGTTGTTTTCATCTTTGGTTTCAGTGTCATGTAGATTATTATCCCCTCTTTTCTTTGTTTTCCCCTAACCCTCATATCAGCCCTTTTTGCCACTGAATAATTCTTAATGCTTTATGGTCTAAGGTTATGACTTCAATCATTTGAATTGAAGAATCTGAACTTATGAACTATAAACTTCAAGGCTGACATGAAAAGTTGATTTCATTTAGTTTTTATATTTCTGTTCAATAATAGACTTCTTGCTTTGTGCAGTCAAGTCACCTGTGACCCATAGTGACCCTATGTACAGCAGCTTTGAACATAGGATAGATACATACATACATACATACATACATACATACACATATTTACCCTATTGTCATTAAGGTTAGCATTAACCCAACAGAGCACCTAATAGCAAATGTTCTGGAATAGAAGAGGAGGCATATTTCATTTGGAGCCTTATGTGTGAAGCTGTTACTGATTGTGTTTGGTGTGGACATTCTTCTAAATGGTACAGCACTGGTCTCTCAACACACTCTCCTGAGGTAACTAAGGATTGATGTTAATACTGAACACTGTGCCACTGATCTGTCAAATGCCATAAT
Organism: Elephantulus edwardii; assembly: GCF_000299155.1. Taxonomy (NCBI): domain Eukaryota; kingdom Metazoa; phylum Chordata; class Mammalia; order Macroscelidea; family Macroscelididae; genus Elephantulus; species Elephantulus edwardii. The sequence continues at coordinate 502,618 of NW_006400268.1, forward strand.
GTTTGCCCACTGTGAAAAATGTTTGGTGAAGCTCCCAGGTTGAGGAAAAGCTTGGAAACAGGAATGGTATCCACTTCCTAAACAACTGCATACCTTCAGAATTGCAGTGCAGCTTCTTGCCACTAATTCCCACCAGAGAGCACTTTCTCGTGCTCTCTCTCTCATATGTGTGTGTATGTGTATGTGTATGTATATATATATATACATACACACACATACATGCATATATATATAGGTTGGGGTGTGTGTGTGTGTGTGAGCATGCATATGCCCATATACACACAATTTTAAAGAAAAATGAAGGCCCTATAACTTGCCAAAGACACAAAGAAGGTGCTTGCTCCATTTTCTTCCTAGAGATTTTGAAGAAGGGCAGTGCCCTGAGGGGAGCTGTCAGTGTCCAGTGAAGTGGCTGGAGCTGTAAGCACATTTGGGAGATTTGTCCTTTGAAGAGATTTTAAACATATTTCAGTAGCTCAGTGATATGAAAAATCTCTGTAAACACCACCCAAAGCTGTAAAAATCATTACATGCAGCAATAGTTATCTGAAAACAGAAAACAGCTTAACTAGAGGAAACAATGACCCCAAATACAAGTGAATGATATTAAAATTAATCAAAATCAAGTTCTACTCCTAGTAGGCAGATAAAAACTCTTAAAGGACTATCTCCCACAATAACAATAGGCTGTATTAACTATAAACTATTGTTTTTGTTGTTTGTTTAATATGTTCAGAGTTTAGAGAAGGAAGAATGTAAAAGAACCCAAGAGGATTACCATCCAGAAAAATACAAATTCTCCTAGGGAAGAAGAGATCTTTGGTGACCTTCACCTCAGCAGAGGGAAAAAAGAGAAAGGAGGTGGTCTCCTAAAGGGTGTAGCTTCCTACTCATGGACTGCCAGGATGGAGCAGAGTTTAGTATTCATTGTTCACAGAGCAAGTCTGAGCCTAACTTGGCTTTCCACAATGTGCAATGAAATATCACAAAGTGGCTGGCTTCAAAGAATGGAAATCTATTGTGTCGCCATGCTGGAAGTTCAAAATTCAAATCTAAATATCTCCTGTAAGCACCATTTATGTCTTTTCCTTAGCTTCTGAAACACACATGTTTCTGAGCTTACATACATCTCTACTGCCTACACTTTTTCTCTGTGCCATTTCTATCTCATAAGAACACCACATGGATAGTACTGTGACCCACTCCACTGCAGTTATTTGAATTAATGCTTTACAGGGTATATCTCACGTTAACAAACAATGCCAAACTAATAAATTACATTTTCAAACAAGATCACATTCCTAAGTATTGGGGGTGAGTAGGAGTAGGCAGTTAGGATTAGAACATACTTTTTAGAAACATAATACAAGCTAAGCAATAATAGCACCCAACAATTGACATGTTCACACAGTTCTCAACAGTGCACAGGTGTGGTCTAGAACAAGGTAAGAGATCACACACACACACACACACACACACACACCCCTCCTGACTTTAACTGAGGGCACTGGACACAACCTCAAAGATCTGAAGAACACAGAAACTCTCCAATGGTGAGGTAACCCAGGAACACAGCAGAGAGCAGAGAACCAGAGATCCAGAAAGCTAGCAGATAGAAAACTATAAAAATTTCAAGTCAAACCTGTAAATAGATCCTGAGCCTTGCTAAAGGGAAAATCTTAATCTTGCCTTAAAAACATTAGGAACCAGGAAGAAAATTTATCTAAGCCCACACAGTCCCACAAATATAAGATACACTACTGATACCAAATTTTGTTACACATTCCTAAGAAAAGTGTTAAATGATAAAGATCTTTAGGAAACTGGAAGGTGAGGGTTTTTTTGTTGGTTTGTTTGTTTTCTTCCCCCCGTTGAGGAAAGAAGAGGCACAAATTACACAGTTAAATTTTCCACATTTGGGGAAATTGCAGGGTTCGGCACATCCAGAGTGCAATGGATAAGCCTCACCCCGGGAACATCACTTGTGTGATCATAGTACCGTCCCTGAAGGGTAAGTACTGAAAGGTCTGTAAATATGCAGCAAACAGATGTGGAACCACAGGGACCAACAGTAGGAATTTGAGTCAGAACTTTTATTAAAATAATTAGTTTGGAAGCCACAAGAGCAGCAAGTGGCAGGCCCCACAGGAAGCTGCCAGCTGAGCCCCAGCCTGAAGACGCCAGTGGAGCCACTGTGCAACCCACCTGCTAGGAGCAAGCAGGACAGTGGGAAATTGAGTGAGGTACCTAAGAACTGATCAAAGCTGATTGCTGATTGTTGATTGCTGGACCAATTGTGGGACACCACTGAGTTAAACAGGAAGGAGTGAGACAGCTGGAGCTTCCTGGTTTTCCATTCAGGTCTCCCGTGCAGCCCCTTTCTATGAGCATCTGCCTGTGAGTCTCCCTCCCCACCCCCACCAATATATGTCTGCTCGTGCACCCATACTATGTGAATCCGCCTGTGTGCATACCCACCCTTCTTCAGGAGGGAGAGGTGGGTAAGGACAAAAGTGAAACAATGAATGAATGGAAATCCTAAGTCTCTGTAAACTTTTATTAAACTTAATAAAAAATGGGGAAAAAAGAAATAAAACAAAGGGCAAAAGAAGAAAACCTAAGAATAATGTGGGACACCATCAAAAGAAATAACACACATCATGGGAATCCCAGAAGAGGAAGTACCAAGTAAAGGTGTCAAAAAAGTTGTGGGAGAATTATTAGAAGAAAACTGTCCAGGCATAATGAAGAACATTGTTGTTGTTATTGTTGTTGTTATGTGCCATCAAGTAGCTTGTGAATCATTGAGACCCTATACACAACAGCCCTAAAAACCCTGTCTCTGACACACCCACATCGATTACCCCAGTCACTGAATCAATCCACCACATAGAGGGTCTTACTATCCTGCGCTGTCCCTCCACACTCCCAAGCATGGGGTGCCTCTCCAAAGACCGGTCCCTCCTTGCAACATGTCCAAAGTATGTCAGATGAAGCCTCAGAATCCTTGTCTCCAAGAAGGAGCCTGGTTTAGCCCTCTCCAGGATGAACCTGTTTGTTTTCTCAGCAGTCCATGGTACTTTCAATACTCTTCTCCAGCACCACAGCTCAAAGGCATCAATTCTCCTTCTATCTTCTTTAGTAGTAATTGTCCAACTCTCTGATGCATAGAAAGAGACTGTAAAGACCATGGCCTGTATCAGATGCACCATAGTCTCCAGAACGACATCATTGCTTTTCGGTACTTTGGAGAGGTCCCTAACAGCAGACTTTCCCATCACAACACATCTTTTAATTTCCTGGCTACTGTTGCCAAGAGAGTTGACTGTGGAGCCAAAAAACTAAAGCTATGAACAATCTCAATCTCTTCACCATCCATCCTGATGCTGCCGATTAGCCCTGTGTTGAGAATCTGTGTCTTTTTTATATTGAGCCTTAATCCATACTGAAGGCTGCACTCCTTGACCCTCTACAGCAAGCACTTCAGGTCCTCCACAGTTTCAGCAAGTAAGGTGTGAAATATATTCAAGAAGCTGAGTGACTATCATATACAACAGACCCCAAAAGAAAAACACCAACGCATAGCATCGTCAAATTTGCCAGAAACAGAGTTCAGGAGAGAATTCTGAAAGCAGCTAGGGAGAAACTGAAAGTAATCTATAAGGGAGAGCAGATAAGATTACGTGCCAATTTCTCAGCAGAAACTATGTGAGCAAGAAGACAGCAGAATGAAATATATCTAACACTCAAAGAACATAACTGTTGACCAAGCATACTGTACCCAGCAAAATTTTCCATCAAATATGAAGTAGAGATCAACATGTTCCCACAAAAACATAACCTAATGGAGTTTGTATAAACAAGACCAGTATTGCAGAAAACACTAAGAGACATCCTGTTTTACTGAAATGCCACAGAAAGCAGGATGGACTACAGTAACTAGCAACATCACCAAAAAGAACTGTACAAAATGATAGCTATAAAACCTTTCCTCTCAATATTCACATTGAATATGAATGGTTTAACTACACCACTGAAGAGAAAAAGAGAAGCAGATTGGATAAAAAACCCAAATTCCATCATAATGCTGTTTACAATAGACACACCTGAAAAGTAAAGACTTAAAAGGATGGGAGAAAATATACCAAGCATATGACAACCAAAAAATAAAAGTAAGAGTAATGATATTAATCTCTGATAAAATAAATTTCAATGCAAAACCCATCACAATGGACAAGGAAGGTCACTACATAATGAAAGAGCCAATAAAACAAGAGGACATAACAATAATAAATATCTATGCACCAAATGAAAGACCTGAAAAACATATAAAACAAACATTGACAAAACTGAAAAAGGAAATAGACAACACTACTACAGTAGTTGGAGACTTCTATATACCACTCTCAAGAAAAGCTAGAACTACCAGAAAGAAACTCAACAAAAATACTGAAGAATTAAAATACACAATAAACCAACTTGATCTCATAGATATTTATAGGCTAATGGGCCCCAAAATAGCACAGTATGCCTTCTTTCTCAATGCAAATGGTACATTTTCCAGAATAGATGGCATTTTGTGTCATAAGGCAAGCATCAAAAAATAAAAAAAAAACCACAGATACAAAACATCTTCTCAGACCACAATGCTACAAAATTAGAAAGCAATAACAAGAGAATAAAGGAGAAAGAAAACATACATTTAGAAGCTAAACAACACCTTGTTTGAACATGACTGGGTACTAGAAGAAATACAAAAAGAAATTTAAAGTATCTTGAAACAAATGACAATGAAAACACCACTTAACAAAAACCTCTATAAAACAGCATAAACAGTAATCAGAGGTCAATTTATAGCAATAAGCAAACACTAGAAAAATGCAGGAAAAAATGACCATTGACTCTATAACCCAACATCTCCAACAAACTGAAAAAGAAAAGCACGAAAACCTGACATCCTCTAAAAAATCTGAAATTATAAAAATTAGAACAGAAAGAAATTAAATAGAAAATGGAAAAAAAATTGAAACCATAAACAAAAATAGAAGTTGGTTCTTTGAAAAGGTCTATAAAATCAACAAACCAAGAGAAACACTAAAAACACAAAAACAAAAACAAAAAACACAACACAAATAATCCGACTAAGAGATGAAATAGGTCACATCACCACAGAACCAACTAAAATAAAAAGGCTAAAATGGAATATTATGAAAAATTATACTCAAACAAATATGAAAACCTAGAGGAAATGGATAAATACTTAGAAATTCACAACCTACCTAAACTGACAAACCGAAGATCCATCCAACATTAGCAATAATATCCCCAGTACCACGACCTCTTCTAAACCCAGCCTGCACATTTGGCAGTTCTCTGTTGATGTGTTGCTCCAGTCATTTTTTGATAATTTTCAGCAGAATCTTGCTTGCATGTGATATTAATGATATTATTAGATAATTTCCTCACTCTGTTGGGCCACCTTTCTTTGGGATTGGAACAAATATCGATCTCTTCCAGTCCGTTGGCTATTTGGCTGTCCTCCAGATTTCTTGGCATAACTTAGTGAGCACATCCAGGGCAGCATCTGTTTGTAGAAATACATCAATTGGTATGCTGTCAACTTCTGGAGCTTTGTTTTTGGCCAATTCTTTCAGAGCAACTGGAACTTTGTCCTTCATCACCATAGGCTCTTGCTGATACATTATTTCATGAGATTTTTCTGTGTCAGGCAATTCATTCTGATACAATAACTCTATATTCCTGCCATCTCCTTTTAATGCTTCTTAGATCATTTAGCATTCTTCCCAAAGTATCTTTAAGTATTGTCCCTCAAGGCTTGAATTTGTTTTTTAATTCCTTCAGCGTAAGAAATGCTCGGTGAGTTTGGCCCTTTTGATTTTCTGCCTTCAGCTCTTTGTACATTTCATTATAGTATCTCTCTTTGTCTTCCCAAGCTGCTCTTTGAAATTTTATGTTCAGCTCTTTAATTTCTTGATTTCTTAAGTTAGCTTTGGCTTCTCAGCACTCTAATGCAATATTTAGAGTCTCATCTCACATCCAACTTGGTCTTTTCTTCCTCTTCAGCCTTTGTAATGATCTTTTGCACTCTTCGTGGGTGATACTCTTGATATCATACCACTGCTCACTTGGTCTATGCTCATTGGTTCTCAAGGCCTCAAATCTACTCCTGAGATGGTTTTGAAATTTTGGTTCCCATTGATTTGATTTAATTTTCTTCAACTTCAGCTTGAACATACATATGAGTAGTTGGTGGTCTGTCCCACAAACAACACTTGGCCTGTTTTTCTCAGCTAATACTGAGCTTCTCCAGAGATTCTTTCCATAAATGTAATCAATTTGATTCTTGTGCATACCATCAGGTGAAATCCATGTGTATAGCCTGTGTTTGTGTTTCTTATAAAAGGTATTTGCAAAGAATAAATCACTGAATGTGCAAAAGTCTATCATTCTATCTCCAGCCTCATTTCTGTCACCGAGTCCAGGTTTTCCAGCTACTGATACTTGTTCCTTGTTCCCAGCTTTTGCGTTCCAGTTGCTCATTATTATTAGTGCATCTTTATTACATGTGTGATTGATTTCTGATTGCAAAAGTTGGTAGAAATCTTCCATACTCTCCTCTTTGCCTCTTTGTCAGTGCATATATCTGAATGACAGTGGTATTCACAGGACTTCCTTGAAGGTATATGGATATTATCCTGTCACTCACCACATTGTATTTCATGATGGATCTAGAAGTGACTTTTTAATTATGAAACCAACCCCATTTTTTTCTCTCTCACCTTTTCATCCCCGACATAGTAGATCATATGATTGATTGTCAGATTCAAAATGTCCCATGACAAGCCATCTCACTTTGCAAAAACCTAGTATGTTAATATTTATGTGTTCCATTTCTTTCTTTTTAAAATGTTTATTAATTTTAATGAACATTTACAGAGATTTTGGATTTCTGTTCATTCCTTGTTGCACTTTTTCCTTTACTCCCTCCCCCCGACCCCCGCAGTTTGCTCCTCTCTTCAAAAAGCTTCAAAAAAAATAAACTTCTTCATTGGTATACAATCCCCCCACCCCGCGCCCCCCAACAAAGTCAAATTTTCCTATATTCATGTTTCTCACATTCCACGTTCCAATCACTAGTGTCTGCTTATAGTTGTCCCTTCTTTTTTGTGTTTCCATATCTGAGATCTCAGTCTCAATTGCTAAGTCTGCTAGTCTAAGTGACTTGGTTATGGCTGGAGGGGCCAAACACATGTCAGAGGGAAAAAACAGAACAAACCACAAATCAGCAAAACTGGGATACAGCTAAGGCAAACCCCAGGGCTCAGTACATAGTAATATATGTTGTTGTTATTATTGCCTTTGTCATTGTTCTTGCCATTATGTGCCAGCAAATCGCTTGCAATTCATTGTGACCCTATGTCAACAGCCCTGCTATGAACTATCTACTGCTAGGAGAACAAACAAGTTCATCGTGGAGAGGGTGAATCCAGGCTACTCCTTGGAAGCAAGGATTCTGAAGCTTTGTCTCACATACTTTGGACATATTGCAAGAAAGGACCAGTCCTTGGAGAGGGACATCATGCTTGGGATGGTGAAGGGACAGAGCAAGAGAGAAAGACCCTCAATGAGATGGATTGATTCAATACCTAGGGTAATGGAGGAAGGTTTGTCAGAGACAAAGAAAATGGCACAGGATATAGCAGGGTTTAGGGCTATTGTACATACTGTCGCTTGAGTAGCAGGCGATTTGATGGCACATAACAACAGAGGAAATGGAAAAATTCCTATTTTGATTTGTACAGTCAGAAGTAGAACACTTAAACAGACACAGCACAAAAGATGAAACTGAGTAAGGCATAAAATGATTCCTCCACTCTACAAAAAAAGCCCTAACCCAGGTAACTTCATGGGTTAGTTCTACCAAACATTCAGGGATAAACTATCATTAAATCTTCTTAAGTAAATTTTAAAACATGTGGGAACATCCTTAGAGTCATTTTATGAAACAAGCAATACTCTAATATCAATCAAAGACATCACCAAAAAAGAAAACTGTTGACCAATATACCTCATAGACAAAGATGTAAAAATCTTTAACAAAATTATAGCCAATATAATGTAAATAAAACATAAAAAAATTCAATATAATCAAGTAGAATTCATAACAGTAATTCAGGAATGGTTCAAAATAAGAAAAACAATTTATATAATTCATCAATGTATAAATTAAAGAACAAGAATCACGATCCAATCAACTCATGAAGAAAAAGCCTTTGGCAAAATTCAACACCTATACCTAATAAAAACATTCACGTAAAATGCAAAGTAAATGGGTAAAATACAAATAGGATAAGAAAAATTTTCCTCAACATAATGAAAAGTATATACACAAAATCAAGATATAGTATCATTGTCAATGAAGGAAGACTAAGAGCATTGCCCTTGCTAAAAGAGATCTGACAAGGATGCCTCCTATCATCACCCCTATTCAACATTGTATTTTAAGTTCTAGCTAGGCCAATAAGGCAAGAGAATGAAATAAGAGGCTCCACATTGTCAAAGAGGTGGTGCAACTTGCCCTATATGTAAATAATATGATAATATACACAGAAATCCACAAAGACTTACAAAAAAGCTACTAGACCTACTATATCAATTCAAAGACTAATCCAGAAAACTATTAGACCTACTAGACCAACTTAGTAGAGTGGCAGGATACAATATAACTGCAATAAAAATCAGTAGAATTTCTCTAGAGCAACAATGGAAGCGTGGAAAATGATACTAAGAAAGTGATATAATTTACAATAGCCAAACACAAGATGAAATACCTGGAAGTAAACCTAATTAGAGACACAAAACACTTTTAAAAGGAAACACTACTACAAGAAACAATAAGAGACCTAACTAAATGCAAACATATTCCCTGTTCATGTATAGAAGTTTGAACACTGTGAAAATGACAATCGTACCAAAACAATATACAGATTCAACTCAGTCCCACTAGAGATACAAAATCCATTCTTCAAGGAGATAGAAAAGGCAAGTTCTAGTTTCATTTGGAAAGGAAAGAGACCCAAAATTAGCAAAAATAATCTGAAAAAACAAAAAATGAAGTAGGAAGCATCTCCCTCCCTGATTTCAGTGTTACTGCACAGCCATAAAAATCAAAACAGTGTGGTATTGACACAATAGACATATAGAACAATGGGACAGAATTGAAAAATGCAGAAAAATCAGTCTATGGTCAACTGATAGTTGACAAAGAAATAAAACTCATTATGGGGAAACAACAGTCTCCTCAATAAATGGGGCTGGAAAAACTGGACATTCACATGCAAAACACTGAAACAAGATTCACATCTCACATCATACACACACACACACACACACACACACACACACACACGAGAAAAAAACCAAACAACAACCTAAGTGAAAGTGGATCAGAAACCAGGAGACCAGGGGTAAAACTCAAAACCATAAAGATCACAAGAGGTAAAATGGGACAAAGTTAGAAGTCCTAGCCTACTGCATAAATAGGTTTACAAACATAGCCCAAAATACACAACTAGCAAAGTATAAAACTCATAAACAAGACATTCTTAAAATCAAATGCATGTGTGGTACAAAAACATTCTCCAAGATTTGGAGAAAGTAAAGCCTGCAGATTGTGGGGGGGAAATTTTTTAACAATGATATTTCAGACCAGGGTCTCATAATTATATTTATAAAGCACTACAGGGCCTGCATAAGAAAAAAGACTGATAACTAAGTTATAAAATGATAAAAATATTATTATAAAATGATAGAAACGACTCTTCTAAAGGATTGAGAAGTTGTAGTACATTCATACAATGGAATACTATATAGCACACTGGAGTAATGATTTTGTAAATTACTACCTAACTTGGGAGGGACTGGATAACATTATGCTGAGTGAATTAACTCAGTCCCATAAGAATAAATACTGTATCAAACCATTATCGTAGAATGAGTATGAGGATCATAAGGTCACAGACTTGAGAAAGGGACCAGAGAGCAAGGCAGCTTAAAAATAGCTATATCAAGGGAGCACCTAGGTGAGGTTTTTTAGTCTGGAAAGGGAGCCTGAAGAACTCACACATGGGGGTACTTGGGTGACTTTTACAGCAGGCCCTTTGGGAGGCGGGTGGTTTCCATTGTGGTTTATGATCCAGCCAGTTGGGTGAGGCCATCACATTCTTTTGATTCCTTATTCTCCCTCAGCGTTACATCCCAGACTCTTTAGTGATAAGGTGTAATGTATTTTAGTTCTGGCTACTTCCTGCTGAATGAGGGGTGGAAATCTAGGGTTCAGAGTCCAGACTGAGTTGGTCCAGGGTCAGTAGCCAGGGGAGAATATGGATGTCATAGTAGCTGGTTTACAAGAAGGTTGGAAATATTTATCCTTTGAAGTAAGGAATTTAAAAAGCCACAGACTGATCAGTATCAATATGAAGAGCTACCTAGGGCTTGACATCTGAGTGAAGGGGAAAGTATTGGGGTCCAACATTTGAGATGTGTAGGAGGTCTGCTCAGTGAGGGGAATATGTTTGATCTGGGAAAGGTGGTATCAATGTGAGTTACCTATCACCTTAACTGCTGTGGGGGTAGTCAAGATGATTGCAAAAGGTCCATCCCAGTGTGGTTGAAGAGGTTTAGGTGTATGACACTTGATGAGGATGGCGTCTCCAAGAGTTACTTCAGTTGTTTGGTCTAGACCTTCAGGTAAGGGTCTCAGTATTCAGCGGTCTATGTGTTCCTGGAGTAATTGCCTAATGTGGGAGAAATAAGGAAGATATGATGCTAAAAGAGGGGGGTCAGTAGGTAGATTATGGTTCAGCAGGAACAGCCGGCTGTACATTAACTCGAAGGGACTCAGAAAGGATGGTGAACAAGGTGTTGTTTGGATACAGGCTAAGGAAATAGGAAGTAAGTCTACTCAGGACCTGTGCAACTCAATAGTCAGCTTGGTGAAGTGGGACTTATTTAGTCCATTCATGTGTTCTACCTTACCTGAAGACTGGGGGTGATATGGTACGTACAACTTCAAGCAGATGCCTAAGTTGGAGGATACCTGCTGGGTTACTTTGGAGACAAAGCTGGGACCATCTAACTTGATGGAAGTAGGGAGGCCAAACCTGGGGATGCTGGAGTAGGGCCTCAGAGACTTTGTCTGCTGTTTCCCACTGGGCTGGGGAAGTTTCCACCCATCCAGTGAAGGTATCTACACAGTTAGAAGATATTTATATTTCTTGTGAGTAGGCATATGGGTGAAATCAATCTGCCAATCCTGCCTGAGTGTGTAGTCCTGGAGTTGGGGTGTGCATGTGTGTGTGTGGGGTGTGTGTGGGCTGAATGTTCCCCTGAGTATTCACTAGTTTACAAGTAAGGCATCGGCATCTGTCCTGTACTGATTCAATGGTCTGGGGCAGGGAAGAGGAGTGAAACAAAGGTTGGAGGAATTTTAAAAGAGCTTTGATTGCTATATGTGTGGACTGATGTACTTGTGCTATAATATGTGTCTCTTGTTCTCAAAGCAAAGCTACTTTGTTATTTACCAAGATCCATATAATGGGAGTTAGATGGCTTCCATTTTTCTTGTGTGATATATTTTGGATGGAAGTCAGGAATGGTGAAAAACAGGATGGGGACAGTTGGTTGTCCTTATGATTGCAAGGCCAAACTCCTTGCTGTATGGTCTGCCTTGTTGTTTCCCATGGTGATAAGAGGGGAATCTGATTGATGTCCTTTGCAGTGGATTATAGTGACCTGCTTGAGTAATTGAAGAGACTTTTACAGGAGAGTAATAGATTTACTATTAACTATGGGTGAGCTTTTTGCTGTAATAAAGCCCTGCTCATGCCAGATGGCAGCATGGCAATGAGCAATTAAAAAGGCATACTTACAATCTGTGTAAATATTAATAGTCAGGTCTTTAGCTAAATGCAGTGCTCTTGTTAGGGCAAGGCCAACTTAACTCTGAACCAGCTCCTACTACATCCATATTCTTCCCTGGCTACTGACCCTGTACCAACTCAGTCTGGCCTCTGAGCTCCAGATCTATAATCCTGCTAATCAAGAAATAGCCAGAACAAAAATACATTGCCCCTTATCACTACAGAGTAAGGGATGTAAGGACAAGGGGAAATAAGGAATCAAAAAGACGCTATGGCCTCACCAACCTGGCTGAACCATAAACCACAATGGAATGTCCTTCCGTACCCTTCCCCATCTCTGAAAGGCCTGCTACAAAAACCCACTCAAATACACGCTAACTGTGACTTCCTCAGCCTCCCTTTCCAGACCAAGGAACCTCAGCTGGGAATTCCCTTAATTAAGTTATTTTTAAGTTTTCTTGCTCTCTGGTCCCTTTCTCAAATCCATGACCTTACCACCTCAAATATTCAAAATTTATAAATCAGAATAAAAGAAAAAGCAAATAAAATCAAGACACACAAAAAGAAGACTTTTCACAAAGGTAGACATTCAGATAGTTAAAAAAAAATTAAACATTGTCAAACTCACTACTAATAAGAGATGCAAATCAAAACAACAATGAAATATCGTTTTATTCCAGTGGCAGCAAAGGTTAAAAATACAACAAACGGGAACTTTGGGACTGGCCAAGGGCCGTGCGCAGACGCAGCGGATGGTGGGAGTGGACTTGAATCGGGACACATCCCTGCAGCTCTGACCCACGACCCCCATCTTCAGGTATCGCATTGCTCCCCCCACTCCCGGCTCGCGCCCTCCCCCCAGCTCTGAACATTGGGACTGGCCAAGGGCCGCGCAGACGCAGTGGACGGTGGGAGTGGACTTGAATCGGGACACACCCCTGCAGCTCTGAACGACAACACCAATCTTAAGGTATCGCATTGCTACCCCACCCCCCCTTGCCAGCTCTGAAATTTGGGACTCGCCAAGGGCCGTGAGCAGATGCAGTGGACTGTGGGAGTGGACTTGAATTGTAACACACCCCTGCAGTTCTGACCCACG
>NW_006400268.1:515969-517514 GCF_000299155.1 Elephantulus edwardii
GTGGGAGTGGACTTGAATCGGGACACACCCCTGGAGCTCTGACCGACGACACCCAGCTTCAGGTATTGCATTGCTCCCCCACCCCGCCAGCTCTGAGATTTGGGACTGGCCAAAGGCCTTGCACAGATGCAGTGGACGGTGGGAGTGGACTTGAATCGGAACACACCCCTGCAGCTCTGACCCACGACCCCCATCTTCAGGTATCACATTGCTCCCACTCCCCCCCCCGACCCGGTTCATGCCCCTCCACCAGCTCTGAACTTTGGGACTGTCCAAGGGCCGTGTGCAGGTGCAGTGGACGGTGGGATTGGACTTGAATCGGAACACACTCCTGCAGCTCTGACCCACGACCCCCATCTTCAGGTATCGCATTGCTCCCCCCCCCACCCGGCTCATGCCCCTCCACCAGCTCTGAACTTTGGGACTGTCCAAGGGCCGTGTGCAGATGCAGTGGACGGTGGGAGTGGACTTGAATCGGAACACACCCCTGCAGCTCTGACCCACGACTCCATCTTCAGGTATCGCATTGCTCCCCCCCACACCCGGCTCATGCCCCTCCACCAGCTCTGAACTTTGGGACTGTCCAAGGGCCGTGTGCAGATGCAGTGGACGGTGGGAGTGGACTTGAATCGGGACACACCCCTGCAGCTATGACACACGACACCACCCATCTTCAGGTATCACATTGCTCCCCCCCCTACCCGGCTCATGCCCCCCACCTCCCACCAACTCTGAACTTTGGAACTGGCCAAGGGCCGGGCACAGATGCATTGGACGGTGGGAGTGGACTTGAATCGGGACACAATCCTGCAGCTCTGAACCACGCCTCCCATTTCAGGTATTGCATTGCTCCCCCCAATCCGGCTCGCGACCCCCCCCAGCTCTGAACTTTGGGACTGGCAAAGGGCCATGCGCAGATGCAGTGGATGGAGGGAGGGGACTTAAATCGGGACACACACCTGCAGATCTGACCCAGGACCCCCATCTTAAGGTATCCCATTGTTCCCCCCTCAACCGAGCTCGCGCCCCGCCCCCGCCCGCCAGCTCTGAACTTTGGGACTGGCCAAGGGCCATGCGCAAATGCAGTGGACGGTGGGAGTGGACTTGAATCGGGACACACTCCTGCAGCTCTGACACACGACCCCCATCTTCAGGTATGGAATTGCTCCCCACGATCCGGGTCGCGCACTCCACCCCCCGCCCCCCGCCAGCTCTGAACTTTAGCACTGGCCAAGGGCCGTGCGCAGATGCAGTGGATGGTGGAGGTGGACTTGAATCGGGACAAACCCCTGCAGCTCAGACCCACGACCCCCATCTTCAGGTATCCCATTGCAGCCCCCTGACCCGACTCACGCCCCCCCCCGCCAGCTTTGAAATTTGGGACTGGCCAAGGCCCGAGTGCAGCTGTAGTGGACGGTGGGAGTGGACTTGAATCGGGACACACCCCTGCAGCTCTGACCCAAGTCCCCCATCTTCAGGTATCACATTGCACCCCACCCCCCGACACGGCTCGCGCCGCCCCCCCGCCAGCTCTGAACTTTGGGA
>NW_006400268.1:519874-520399 GCF_000299155.1 Elephantulus edwardii
CCATCTTCAGGTATCGCATTGCTCCTTGCTGGCCCAACTCGCGCCCCCCGCCAGCCCCCCTCCAACTCTGAATTTTGGGACTGTCCAAGGGCCGTGCGCAGTTGCAGTGGACGCTGGGATTGTACTTGAATCGGGACACACCTCTGCAGCTCTGACCCACGACCCCCATATTCAGGTATTGCATTGCTCCCCACCGACCCAGCCTGCCCCCCCCCGCCCCAGTGCGAGCTCTGAACTTTGGGACTGGCCAAGGGTCATGCGCAGATGCAGTGTACTTTGGGAGTGGACTTGAATCGGGCCACACACCTGCAGCTCTTACCCAGGACCCAGATCTTCAGGTATCGCATTTCTTCCCCCGACCCGGCTTGCCCCCACATCCCCCCACCTCCCCTGACCCGGCTCGCGCCCCCCCCACCAGCGCTGAACTTGGAGACTGGCCAAGGGTCATGCGCAGATGCAGTGGATGTTGGGAGTGGACTTGAATCGGGACCCACCCCTGCAGCTCTGACGCACGACCCCCATCTT
>NW_006400268.1:522130-523413 GCF_000299155.1 Elephantulus edwardii
TAGGGCCCCCCACCTTCCAGCTCTGAACTTTGGGACTGGCCAAGCGCCGTGCGCACATGCAGTGGACGGTGGGAGTGGACTTGAATCGGGACACACCCCTGCAGCTCTGACCCAAGATCCCTATCTTGAGGTATCACATGGCTCCCCCCCCGACCCTGCTCGCGCCGCCACTCTACCAGCTCTGAACTTTGAGACTGGGCAAGGGCCGTGCGCAGATGCAGTGGATGGTGGGAGTGGACTTCAGTCGGGACACACCCATACACCTCTGACCCACGACCCCCATCTTCAGGTATCGTATGGCTCGGCCCCAACCCAGTTCGTGCCCCCCCCCCACGTCCCCTCGTCAGCTCTGAACTTTGGGACTGGCCAAGGGCCGTGCACAGATGCTGTGGACCCTAGGAGTGGATTTGGATCAGGACATAACCCTGCAGCTCTGACCCAGGACCCCCATCTTCAGGTATCGCATTGCTCCACCCCGACCCGGCTTGCCGCCCCCCCCCATCTCTGAACTTTGGGAATGGCCAAGGGCCCTGCGCAGATGCAGTGGACGGTGGCAGTGGACATTTATCGGGACACAACGTTGTAGCTCTGACCCACAACCCCCATCTTCAGGTATCGCTTTGCTCCCGGCTGACTCGGCTCACGCCCCACCGCCCTGTCTCCCCGCCAGCTCTGAACTTGAGGACTGGCCAAGGGCCTTTCGCAGATGCAGTGGACGGTGGGAGTGCACTTGAATCGGGACACAGGCCTGCAGGTCTGACCCACGACGCCCGTCTTCAGGTATCGCATTGCTCCCCCCCAACCTGGCTCTCACCCACCCCCCTCAGCGAGCTCTGAACTTTGGGACTGGACACGGGCCGTGCGCAGATGCAGTGGACGTTGTGAGTGGAGTTGAATCGCGATTCACCCCTGCAGTTCTAACCCACGACCCCCATTTTCAGGTATCGCATTGAACCACCCCGACCCGGCTCAGGCCCCCCACCTTCCAGCTCTGAACTTTGGGACTGGGCAAGGGCCGTGCGCAGATGCAGTGGACAGTGGGAGTTGACTTGAATCTGGACAGAACCCTGCAGCTCTGACCCACGACCGCCATCTTCAGGTATCGCATTGCTCTGCCCCGACCCGGCTCGCGCCCCCCCACCCCACCAGCTCTGTTCTTTGGGACTGGCCAAGGGCCCTGCGCAGATGCAGTGGACCCTGGCAGTGGACTTTTATCGGGACACAACGTTGCAGCTCTGACCCACAACCCCCATCTTCAGGTATCGCATTGCTCCCGGCTGACT
>NW_006400268.1:525858-526539 GCF_000299155.1 Elephantulus edwardii
CTGCAGCTCTGACGCACGAACCCCGTCTTCAGGTAGCGCATTGATCCCCCCCACCCGGCTCCCGCCTCGCCCCCCCAGGAGCTCTGAACTTTGGGACTGGCCAAGGGCCGTACGCAGATGCAGTGGATGGTGGGAGTGGACTTGAATCAGGACAGACCACTGCAGCTCTGACCCACGACCCCCATTTTAAGGTATCCCATTGTTCCCCCACGACCGGGCTTGCGCCCCCGCCTCCCCGCCAGCTCTGAACTTTGGGACTGGCTAAGGGCCATGCGCAGATGCAGTGGACGGTGGGAGTGGACTTGAATCAGAACACACTCCTGCAGCTCTGAACCATGACCCCCATTTCAGGTATTACATTGCTCCCCCCGATCCGGCTCGCGCCCCCTCCCCCCGCCACCTCTGAACTTTGGGACAGGCCAAAGGCCGTGTGCAGATGTAGTGGACGTTGGGAGTGGACTTGAATCAGAACACACCCCTGCAGCTCTGACCCACGACCCCCACCTTCAGGTATCACATTGCTCCGTCCCCACCGCCCTGCCACGTAGCTCGTGCCACTCCCCCGCCAGCTCTGAACTTTGGGACAGGCCAAGGGCCGTGCGCAGATGCAGTGGACGGTGGGAGTGGACTTGAATCGGGACACACCCCTGCAGCTCTGACCCACGACCCCCATCTTCAGGT
>NW_006400268.1:527269-528045 GCF_000299155.1 Elephantulus edwardii
CCCCCCACTCCCCGCCAGCTCTGAACTTTGGGACAGGCCAAGGGCCGTGCGCAGATGCAGTGGACGGTGGGAGTGGACTTGAATCAGGACACACTCCTGCAGCTCTGAACCATGACCCCCATTTCAGGTATTGCATTGCTCCCCCCGACCCGGCTCGCGCCCCCCCCCCGCCACCTCTGAACTTTGGGACAGGCCAAGGGCCGTACGCAGATGCAGTGGACGGTGCGAGTGGACTTGAGACGGGACATACCCCGTTAGCTCTGACCCATGACCCCCATATTCAGGTATTGCATTGCACCCAACCGACCTGGCTTGGGGCCCCCACCTTCCAGCTCTGAACTTTGGGACTGGCCAAGGGCCGTGCGCAGATGCAGTGGATGTTGGGAGTAGAGTTGAATTGGGACACACCCCTGCAACTCTGACCCACGCCCGGCATCTTCAGGTATCGCATTGCTTCCCCCCAACCCGGCTCGTCCCCCCACCCCGCCAGCTCTAAACTTTGTGACGGGCCAAGGGGCATGCGCAGAAGTAGTGGACAGCGGGAGTGAACTTGAAACTGGACACACCCCTGCAGCTCTGAAGCATGACCCCCAGCTTCAGGTATAGCATTGCTCCCCATGATCCGGCTCGCACCGCCCACCCGCCCCCCGCCAGCTCTGAACTTACGGACTGGCCAAGGGCCGTGCGCAGATGCAGTGGACGGTGGAAGTGGAATTGATTCGGGACACACCCCTGCAGCCCAGACCCACGACCCCCATCTTCAGGTATCGCATTGC
>NW_006400268.1:540755-541856 GCF_000299155.1 Elephantulus edwardii
GCAGTGGACGTTGGGAGTGGACTTGAGTCGGGACACACCCATGCACCTCTGAACCACGACCCCCATCTTCAGGTATCGCATTGCTCCCCCCCGACCCTGCTCTCGCCCCCCCCTTTCCCGCTCTGAATTTTGGGACTGGCCTAGGGCCATGCGGAGATGCAGTGGAAGTTGTGAGTGGAGTTGAATCGCGATTCACCCCTGCAGCTCTAACCCACCACCCCCATCTTCAGGTATCGCATTGCACCACCCCGACCCGGCTCATTCCCCCCACCTTCCAGCTCTGAACTTTGGGACTGGACACGGGCCGTGCACAGATGCAGTGGACGGTGGGAGTGGACTTGAATCGGGACACACCCCTGCAGCTCTGACCCACGACCCCCAACTTCAGATATTGCATTGATCCCCACCGAACTGGCTCGCCCCCCCTCCCCCGCCCCCCTGCCAGCTCTGAACTTTGGGACTTGCCAAGGGCCGTGCGCAGATGCAGTGTACTTTGGGAGTGGACATGAATCGGGACACACCCCTGCATTTCCGACCCATGACCGCATTCCTGCCCTCCGACCCGGCTCTCAACCACCCCTCTCCCTGAGCTCTGAACTTTGGGACTTGCCAAGGGTCGTGCGCAGATGCAGTGTACTTTGGTAGTGGACTTGAATCGGGACACACACCTGCAGCTCTTAACCAGGACCCCCATCTTCAGGTTTCGCATTGCTCCCCCCGACCCGGCTCGCCCCCGCCTCCCCCCACCCGCGAGCTCTGAACTTTGGGACTGGCCTAGGTCCATGCGCAGATGCAGTGGACGCTGGGAGTGGACTTGAATCGGGACACACCCCTGCAGCTCTGAGCCATGACCTCCATCTTCAGGTATGGCATTGCTCCCCACTGTCCTGGCTCCTGCACCTCCCCCCGCCAGCTCTGGACTTTGGGACTGGTCAAGGGCCGTGCGAAGATGCAGTGGACGGTGGGAGTGGACTTCAATCGGGACACACCTCTGCAGCTCCGAGCCACGACCCCCATCTTCAGGTATCGCATTGCGCCCCCCGACCCGGCTCTCAACCACCCCCCTCCGGGAGCTCTGAACTTTGGGACTGGCCAAGGGCC
>NW_006400269.1:0-2185 GCF_000299155.1 Elephantulus edwardii
GCCCTCGCGCTGTGTCGCCCTCGCGCTTCGTGGCCCTCGCACTGCGTCGCCCTCGCGCTGCGTCGCCCTCGCATATAACAATAACAACAAGCCCTAGTTCCAAGGCCTCTTCTAAATCCTGCTCTACGTCTGGCATTTCTCTGTTGACATGCTGCTCCTGTCGTTTTTGGATGACTTTCCACAAAATCTTGCTTGTATGTGATATTAATGATATTGTTCGACGGTTTCTGCATTGTCGGGTCACCTTTCTTTGGAAAGTGAACAAATACAATCAGTTGGCCAGGTGGTTAGCCTCAAGATTTCCTAACACAACTTACAACAACAACAACAAAACAAAAAACAAACAAAACAAAACCCACCTTTATACAGCGGTCCTAATCTTTAGGATAACCTCATCTTGAGTCTAAATTAATTACACAAAGAGTAGCATAATAATATGCTTTAGGAGTTCCTATGCAAGCAGTTAACACATTTGGATGTTAACAAAAAGTGGAAAGCTCAAGTCCACCAGAAGTGCCTAGGAAGAAGGACCTAAAGGTATACTTCCACGAAATCAGTTATCAAAACTCTTTTGGAGCTCAATTCTCTCTCACACGTGAATCAACAGGAGTCAGTTCAGCAATTTACTCTCCACAGAGGCGCTGCCCCGCAATGCAGGGCTGTGGCCACTGGGTGGCAGGAGAATATCTCTGGTTCCCAGTAAGTGATGCAAGCTTGGGTCATGTTTGAGCTGCTGGATCCGGGCGCTATCTTCTGAAAGATTTGCATTTGGGCTTTCTGAAACATGAGTCTTCTGAAACTAGCTTTCTAGACATGAGTCTGTTGTTTTCTTAAACCTCCAGGACATAATTATGAAAAGTCTATGTGTATTCCTAAAAGGGAAATCTTCATGATAAACTAATTTTTAAAGCTATTTCTACCTTTTCATTCAAGTAAAATAGTCTCGAATGCTTATACCCTCCAGCAAAGCAGACATTTATTTCCCATCCTCCAGAGCCTTAATTTGCTCAGTGTAGAGCCCAGCTGTCATCTTATCCCTCACTTACCCACAGCGCCAGTATGAAAAATGTGTGTCTATGCCTGCTTCCTAACGGCTTCTCTCTCTGGTGGAGAAATAGCTAATACAATTGCAATCTGTAGCTAAAGTCTAAAAATGATAGAAGTTATAGTGATGACAAAATTGGAAATTTGTAATGGCATCTTATAGGTTAAGCATTAAAGAAGTCATTTTATAGGTGAGCATCAGAGAAGCCATTTAGTTCTAACAGCTATTTTACCCAATAGAAAAGTGGGCACAGGATATGAACAGATTACTTCACCAAAGAAGACATTCAGATGGCCAACAAACATATGAAGAGTTGTTAAAAAAATCCCTACCTTTAAGAGAGATGCAAATCAAAGCAACTATGAGATAACATCTCACCCCAGTAAGAACAGAAAAACTTAACAGAACAGCAAGCAACAAATGCTGGCGAGGTTGTGGAGACACTGGAAACCTTATTCACTGTTGGTGGGAGTGTAAAATGGAGCAGGCACTATGGAAGGCAGTATGGCGCTTTCACAAAATGTTGCAAATAGAAATACCATTTGACCCAGCAATTCCACTACTGGGAATATACTCCAAAGAAAGTATAACTGCCACCCAAGCAGATACATGCACACCTATGTTTATTGCAGCTTTGTTCACAGTAGCAAAGAGTTGGAAACAATTGAAGTGCCCATCAACAAAAGAATGGCTAGAAAACCTCTGGAATACTACTCTGCATTGAAAAACAAGGAACTCATGCAATAATATTCAAAATGGATGACCCTGGAGTGAAATATCTCAGTCACAAAAGGAAAAATACTGCATAGTGCCACTGTTGTAAAATGGGACTGACATTGGGGTTGGGGGAGACTGAGAAAGATGGGATAAATAACGTATACTGCCTTGAAACAGATGAGGGAGAAAACTGCTTAAAAGGGACATGTGATTAGGTATTATCGTCATGACAGGAGTCCAGAACAAAAGCTTCATAGTGGAGTGGACTTGGAGGGATTATATAACAATGAAATAATTTTTCTTTTATTTTTCAAAGAAAAGAAAGAACTGGAGAGGTGGGGTGGGAGGGAGAAAAGTGGAACAATGAATGAATGGAAATCCAAAATCTCTGTCAATTTTCATTAAAATTAATAATAATAATAT
>NW_006400269.1:2536-5158 GCF_000299155.1 Elephantulus edwardii
GCCCTCGCGCTGCGTCGCCCTCGCGCTGCGTCGCCCTCGCGCTGCGTCGCCCTCGCGCTTGCTTTTAATTTTTGACTTATGTACTTTCAACTTGTTAGTTAAATTTGTGTCTTCTAGGTTGCAACAGTTCCATGATGCATCTTCAAGGATATGAACATGTACTGCTAAGCACAATTGATAACAGTGCATCTAAATTCCAAAATCAATCTCCACGATAGTCTACATGTTTCCTATTGCCAAAGGGTCCCTTTAGAGTAGTGAGAGATCTTCACCCTGAAATCTGCAGTGTCCCTTTTCAGCAAGAAGTAGCTAAGAGAATAAGACGTCCCCTTTTCCTTATGAATCAGGATGAAATCTCTCTCAAGGAGGAGTGATAGGGAATGGCAAAGGACACACTGACAAAGGAGATTAATCAGAACTGGTTTTGACAACACTGTGGCAATGGGACAATTAAAACAAACTTTCAAGGAATATTCAACCTTCTGATCATATGGAGATTTTTGAAAGTATTTCTTTGAGTTTATTATGTTTAATTTGTTTGTTTTTGGATAAAGGATGCTCATCTAGATAACATAATTATGATAAAAACAAAAGGGGGGAAATATGGGAAGTCAATACTAAATATTTGTAATAAACTGAATGTTATTTAAATTAAAAAAATATTGTGGCTAACTTTGAGAAAGAGAATCCCAGAACACTTGATTGTGCTTATGTGAAACCTATACTTGGACCCAGGGGCAGTCATCAGAACAAAGCAAGAAAACACTACATGGTTCAAAGGCAGGGAAGGTGTATGTCAGGGATGCATCCTATCTTTATTCAATCTATATGTGGAACAGATCATCCAGGAGGCTTGAGTTTATGAGGTGGAATGTGGTATCAGGATTGGAGGAAGAGTCATCAACAACCTGTACTATGCAATCTTGCTTGCTGAAATCAAGGAGGACCTGAAGAATTTGCTGCAAGAAGGTCAAGGGCTGTAGTCTTCAATATGGATTGAAGCTCAACATCAAGAAAACAAAGATTCCCATCCCTACGTCAATTGGCAGCATTATCATAGATGAAAAAGAGATTGAGATTGTTACCTGCTTTAGCTTGTTGAGCTCCACAATCAACACTCTTGGTACTAGTAGCCAGGAAGTCAAAAGACAAATTGCATTGGGAAAATCTGCCAAGGATCTCTCCAGAGTACTAAGGAACAAAAATTTCAGTTCAGAGACTAAGGTACACTTGATCCAAGCTTTTTTTTTTCTTTGCAATTTACTTGCTATACATCAGAAAATTAGACAATGAATAAGGATGACAGAAGAAAGATTGATGCCTTTGTGTTGTTCGTGCTGGAGAAGAGTGTTGAACATACCATGGACAACCAAGAGAACAAACAGATCTATCCTACAGAGAGTGAAACCAGGCTGCTCCTTGGATGCAAGGATTTGTAAGCTACTTATCACACACTTTGAGCATGTGGCCAGAAGGAATCAGTCCTTGAAGAAGGACATCATGCTTGGAAGAGTGGAGGAATGTGCAGAACAGGAAGACGACAGATGAGATGGATTGACTCAGTGGCTGGGGTAATTGAGGTAGATGTCTCAGAGATAGTGAGATTGGCTCAGGATAGAGCAGAGTTCAGAACTGTTGTACATAGGGTTGCTATGAGTCACAAGCAACTCGTTGGCACACGACAATAATAACAACAATCCCTTCTCTCCAAGGACTGGAGAACTCAGTGTTCCTCAAACAAACAAACAAATGCCTGAAATTTACTTGAGTGTTTTGTTTTTCCTCTTTATTTTTTCTATTGTGATATTCTGCTCCCATCACGCTGGTTCCAAATCATAGCAGCATTATAGACAGTATAGAACTGCCTTTTAGAACTTCTGGGACTATAGATCTTTATGGGAGCAGACTGCCTCCCCTTTGTACCACAGAAAGGGTAGCTTGTGGCTTTTCATTTCTTTTTGTTTCAATTAGTGACACAATGCTTAGTCTACAGTGCCAAGAGAGCTCTTACCTTTTTTCTTTTTTTTTATTAACTTTAATGAAAGATTACAGAGACTTAGGGTCTCCAGTCATTCACTGTTGCACTTTTCTCCCTGCCCACCCCCACCCCCAAAGCTCTTAATCTTTTGTAGTTGCTGTTGACCCATAACTCTTAGCAACCCTATGTGCAATTGCTCTGAATCCTGTCCTATCCTGAGCCAATCTCACACCTGCCTGCCATCTCAGTTATTGTGTCACTCCATCTCATCCAGGGTTTTCCTTTCCTGCACTGTCCTTCTACCCTCCAAGTATAATGTCTTTCTCCAAAGACTGATTCCTCCTGACCACATGCCCAAAGTATGTGAAACAGCTTCTAAATCCTTGCATCCAAGGAGCAGTCTGGTTTCACCCTCTCAAGGACA
Organism: Elephantulus edwardii; assembly: GCF_000299155.1. Classification (NCBI taxonomy): domain Eukaryota; kingdom Metazoa; phylum Chordata; class Mammalia; order Macroscelidea; family Macroscelididae; genus Elephantulus; species Elephantulus edwardii. The sequence continues at coordinate 4,939 of NW_006400269.1, forward strand.
GACTGACTTGTTTTCTTGGAGGTCCATGGTATGTTCAATACTCTTTTCCAGTACCACAACTCAAAGGCATTGATTCTTCTTCTGTCATCCTCGGTCATTGTCCAGCTCCCTGATGCATAACAAGTAATTGCAAAGACCACAAGAATGTATTTACAGGGACCTCTGGTGGCCTAGTGACAAAAAGTTGCACTGCAATCCCAGAGGTACGTGGTTCGAATCC
>NW_006400269.1:5258-13122 GCF_000299155.1 Elephantulus edwardii
AATAATAATAATATATATATTAAGAAGAAGAAATGTATGCCTCAATAACTTTGACAATAACATGTGTTGCTAAGCCTTATGTTCTGTCCAGTTTTGTGACTACTCCCTGACTACATACTCTACCTGGCCCAGGGCCTGGACACCCATGAGAAGTCAGAAACAATAACGACTCCCATAGGGGAAGAAATCTCAGCTGCCAACTTGAATGAACTTTGTGTAACCTCATGCCAATCTCTGTGTATAAACCCATCTTTACTTCCCTTCAACGTCAGAACAGTTTGATCATTGGCTGGCATTCTTTGCATGCCATAACAATCTCACATTTTCTGTCATAACATAAGTAACACTTTAACACACCCATGTCTTTTCTTTGTCACTTCATGACTACTCTTTGCAACTCTACCTCCAGTGTTTCAAAATGGATCTGGGAAAAACGGATTTATAGGTTTAAGAAGTGAAAGAGTCAGTATGGCCACTTTTATGAGACTTCCAAGAATAAATTTTATTTCATATGACAGTTGTCTTACTCTAATACATTGTTATGTGCCACAGAGTTAGAACTGACTTGTAGCTGACCTTCCAACAGGTTTTCAGAGGCAGTAAGTCACACTGAAGAAGATTATACATCTTTCTCCTGCAGAGCAGCTGGTGGATTCAAACTGTGTGCCTTGAGTTGCCAGAGCAGCTCCTAGGCCACATCTAGATCTCTCCCAAACTGTGAGAACATGTGCAGAAGCCAGCAAGTCTTACCCTTAACCAGGAATAAATGGAGGGATTGGTGAGAAGGTCCAGTGGGGATCTAAAAGAAGGAGGTAATGGTGGATTAAATTTAATGGTGATGAATTTTACAAAACACAATGAACAGTATGATTGTATAAAACAACATAAATGAAAGATAGTATGAAAAACTTTATGAATTTTGTGTGCATACGAATAAAAAATTTTTAAAAAAAGAAACTAACAAACAAAATTTAAAAAAATAATAGTAAATGGAGAAAGAACATGTGAGAGATTGAAGGCCGGCCAAGGAGAGGCCTATTCCCCACACCTTCCTCAAGTTTGTTCTTCACTTAGGTAGATGACAAAAATCTAGAAATCTTGGCATGAAGGAAATGTGTGACTTCGTTCTCAAGTAAGCCCAAGGAAGCCACAAGCCTTACAAGAAGTAGAAATGGTAGAAAGGAAGGTCTAGGGTACAAGGTACATTATGTGTGCAGAGACACAGTATCTTGTGTTTAGGGATGTTCAAACGTACTTGAACAAGTGTCTGTATTCTCTATCTCTCTGGACTCAAAAGCTGATTTTGGCTATTTATATGCATCCAGTTGGCACTGACCCTCCAGCAGGTTTTCAGTGGTTGTAAATTACATAGGAGGAGGTGGCCCATCTTGCTCCAGCAGAGCAGCTGGTGGATTTGAGCCTTGTTGTACCTGTGTTTCCTGCCTGTTGGCTGCCCCACATAGAAGTGAGAAGCGAACCTCCTTGATCCCAGAACTCAGACAGACAGCTGCTTCTTTCTTTTTATTTTTTTAATTATTTTTGTGTGAGTGTACCGTCAAATCAAATGTGACTGGTACAGGAGGAGACTGTCCCTCCTTCCCCGGCAGAGCATCTGGTGGATTCGAACCGTGCACCTCTGGGATTGTAGTTGCAGCTCCTTGCCACTAGGCCACCAGAACTCCCCCAGACAGCTGCTTCTAAATGAGCTCAGAAGTCAGAGAAAGTTGTTCAGGTAAGAGGTTCCAATGTTCAGTGTTTCAAAGGGAGTAAGTGAGCCTCAGAAAGCAAAAAGAAAAAGAAAAAAGAAGAAAAGGATTTGGTGATTATAACATTTCATAAATGTGCTACCCTGAGGTAAGTTGAGTGGTCTTCACCGTTTTAGATGAGCCAGTAAGTTGCTTCCAAAATTGCTTAGCCAGCAGAGAACAGAGCTCAAATATAAAACTAGCAATTCTACAACTTGAATACATAGTATAATAGATACATAGGTACATAGGTGATAGATACATAGATGATAGATACAGAGAGAGGGGAGGGAGAGAGATGATTGATAGATAGATAGATAGATAGATAGATGGTAGAGATACATAGATAGCTACATAGATACATAGATGATATAGAAAAAAACTTCATTTGTTTAAGACTTTACTTGTAGTTTAAGGTTTATAGGGAATTTGGGCAGAAAATCGATTTCTTTTTATATGTACTCCCTCTCCCACACAAAATTGCTCCTTTTGCATTATTAAAATTGATGAACTGTTACAATTGGTGAATTGATACTGATTCATTATTATCGACTAAAACCCACAGTTTATTGTCTATGTTGTCCCATCCTATGACATGCCGGTGTTAGAATACCAACCAGGATCTTTCACAGGTCTGAAAATGTTCAGTGCCACTGGTTAACATGTCAGATTCCAGAAGATACTCTTTCTCATTTCCCTCACTGATTTGCTCCCCAAGCTTGCTGTGTAGTTGTTGTTGTTGTTGTGTACCATCAAGTCAGAACCAACCCCCTACCAGGTTTTCAGAGACATCTGTCTCCCACGGAGCAGTTGGTGGATTCGAACTGCCTGCCTTTGGGTTGGCAGTGCAATTCTTTACCACTAGGCCACAAAGGGTGCCTAAGAATAATGCAGTAAAAGCAAACGGAAGTTTTCAAAATATCGTGGCTCATAGTCTCTACGAGCACTCTCACCTGTCACCTCAGAACAATCCAAAGAGGATAAATGAGGGTAATGAGGCATCTTTGAATAGCCACAGACAAGCTGCACCTCACTTCTATGATCCTTGCAAATGTCCACATAGTTAAAATGCCCTGATGTCTGTGAGCACATTCATCTTTAATTTGTCATGTTCAGTTACGTGATGTGTCAGAGGATGTAAATATCTTCACAGTGATATCATCTTTTCACCTCACAGCTGATGGAGACATTAGATTTGCCAGCCAGAGGGCAGAGCTGACCTCACTCATCATTTCCCTTCCCACTGATTTCAGGACAGTTTTCTTTATCTGGTGACAGGGAGAAAATTTTAGTGTGGGTATGGTTGCTGTGGTTAGATTAAGAATGTCAAAAGTCAAAACTCAAGAAACACTTAAGGGCGATGGTTGAACAACAGGATGAATGTAATGTCATTGAAATTGTACATATGAAGATTGTTGAAATAAGTGTTTTGTTACCTGTTTCCCTCACTTAAAAATAAAAGTGGCTGATAGAGTACTTATCACACAGATGTTTAACACCAGGCAGCTAGTTTTTCCCATTTTTCCTGTTCACTTCAGAAATTCAGGAGGTCTCTTGCTGTGCCTTGGGTAGCACATTTGAAAGAAGTAAAATTGTTCCACAATCAACATTCTTGGCATAAGCAGTAAGAAAGAATAACAACAGCATAACTGTCAAACTGAAAAAGCTCATCTGAATTGTTGTTAAGTGCCATGGAGTCAAGTAAAACTCACAGGAACCCTATGAACAACAGATATGAATGAACCCTGTCCTATCCTGCGCCATCCTTAACATCCCTGGCACACTAAAGCCTGTTAACTGCAATCACTATGTTAATCCATCTCACTGGGGACCTTACTCTTTTTTGCTGACTCTTCACCTGTCTAAGCATTATGTCCCTTTTCAAGGAATAACCTCTCCTAAGAACACACCTAAAGTATCTGAGGTGAAGCCTCCAATGAGCACTCTGGCTGTACCTTCTCCAAGACAAATCTGTTTGTTCTTTTGTCTGTCTTTGAGATAGATATTCAGCACTCTTCTCCAATATCACATCCCAAAGACACCTGTCATACTTATTCATTGCACAGCTCTAGGTGTATAACAGATGATTGGAAAATCAAGTACATCTTGATTTTTAAACTGACATCATTGCTCTTAAGGACTTTGACAAAGTCTCTGACAGCAGACTTTCTTAATACTATATGCCTATTGGTACAATAGATGTTGACTCTGAATCTAAGCAAGATGAAATCAATGGTAATTTTTTTCCCCATCTGTCATGATGTTGTTCACTGGCACAGTGGTGTGGATTTTTGTTATCTTGATGTTGATATGACATCCATATTGAAGACTGTAGTCTTTGATCTTCCTCAACAAGCGTTTCAGGTCCTCCTGTCTTTCAGCAAGCAAGGTTATGTCAACAGCACAATGTGGGCTGTCGATTAGTCTTCCTCCAATCCTGATGCCACGTTCTTCTTCATACTGATCACTCTACTACCTTCTATTCATCAGAATAGAATAGTGGAATTGCTTACCTGACCACAAATGACGTAGGCAAAATGTGAAGTGTTAAGGAAGAGTACATCAGTTATTCATAACTATACAAGATATGGACTAGAAGAGAAGAGGCACACGAAAAGAGCTCAGCAAGAAAGCATTCTGCAAAGTGCAGTGTTGTTCCTAAGCCTCAACTTCCATTTTTTTTTGTTTTAAAACTATTGTATATGGGTTTAATACAAAATTTGTACACATTTGTGCTTTATTCATATACATTGTGTTTTATAAAATAAAAAAGCTGAACATAAAAATCCTGTATGACACAGCTATTCCACTACTAGGAATAAACCCTAAGACAAGTAGAACTGAGACAGAAACAGAGATTTGTACACCCATGTTCACAGCAGTGTTATCCACAATAGCACAATAGTGGGTTTGGTTTTTGTTTTCTCCTACCACCAGATGTGGTCTTTAGCTACATCTGTGAAATAGACCTTCCCATGTCCTTTTTACTGGGCTGATGTCCCCAGCTCTTGGACACAGTCTTGTTTCTTAATTTTTCTCCATTAACAGGAATGTCTTTGCGCACAGCTACTTGAGAGATGACATCCTCTTTCCCTGCCAGGCAATCTATGATAACCAGTGACTGATTGATACAGAGGATCAAAGTTGGACCCTTTTGGGTCACACTTATTCTGTATGCATACCACATTGGTGGAATTGTGAACCTGGTCATTTTTACAGATGGTGAGGTTCAGGCTGAGTGTCTCATCCTTCAGCCAATATGTGCATAAGGGGCAACAAATTAAGGGTCGTCTCCCCGTTTCCATTTTTATTATTTGATAGGTACTGGGCAAGTACCTGCACTTCTCTCAGAGATCACCCCTGCCCTGCAGGGTCAATACTGTCCTTTGCAGTGCTCAAATTCTGCAGTGACACCTGTGTGAGCCATAATTCCACAGTATAATCTTTTTTTGGGTCTGACAAGTTTTCCACCTTTGACAGGGCACAGTCTTACCATTTTTCTATCACTCCCAGCTAGTAGGAAAGATTTGAGTTTTCCTTCTCAGACAAATGTCTGCCTTTCACGGATCCTGGGTTTTGCAGGTTTTACAGTATATTCTACTATTTCAGAAATATCTAACTTTTTAGTAGTTAAAGTAGTCAAATAATTCTTCTGTTTAAGAAATGTTCAAAGGAAGCTACAAGCCTAGCCCTAGAGATTTCTAAATAAATCAGTAAAATAAAGTACACATTGTCTGTCTTGCATCCACCTCTCCCCTACTTGTTAGTTTTTGTTGTACTCTGGTATAACAAAATTCACCTTTGGTACAAAAAAAGATCAGATTTTTTTTTTAAAAAAGAGTATGTGTTATAAAGGGTGAATAATGTTGGCAGCTAAGCAATCGGCTTTTCCTGTAATGGCAGGATCACTTATGGTGGATGGCTTTCAGTGGACCTTCTAAAGAGTAAAGGGGGAAAATAAGCCTTGCAATCTATTTGTGAAAATCAGCCAATGAAAATCCCAAGATCCCATAATATATGGATCCCCGAAACTAGCTTACTTTGGACAAGACATCAGCAAGGATCAGTCACAGATGGGCCCCATCATATTTGGGAATGTGCAGAACTGTGAAAGAGAGGAAGACCTCCAAGGAGATGATGGACATAATGACCTCAGCCATGGACTCAAACACACCAACAGTGATGCAGATGCACAGGACTGGGCAAGATTTTGTTCCATCACTTATGGTGTCACGACAAGTTAGCACCAATTGAACAACTAATATGCCTGAAATGGTCAAACTACTCTTTCCACCATATAAAAGGAAGAAATGTAAGGCCACATTCTTCCCCCATTCCCCCACCCCAAACTTATGGAAAAACAAGTTTTGCTGTGCAGCCATTTAAATTAGGATGTAAGTTATTTCAGACTTTCTAGATGTGTTGGTTCAATTGGCTGCTTCTATATTGCAGCCATGTTCTAGATTTATGATTTCCTAGAACATTCCGTGGACTGCCAAGAGAACAAACAGGTCTGTCCTGGGAGAGATTGAAACCAAGTTGCTCCTTGAGGAAGGACATCATGTTTGGAAGGTAGAGGGACAGTGCAGGAGAGGAAAATCCCAGATAAGATGGATTAAAACAGTACCTGGGGTAGTGAGGGTAGGTGTGTTGGAGACAGTGAGACTGTCTCAGGATAGGACAGGATTCAGAGCTATTGTACATAGGGTTGCTACGAGTTGCAGGCCACTCATCTGCACCTAACAATAACACAAGAGTTGCCCAGAATGTTCCCAGGGTAACTTACATCAGGAAACAAGGTCTAAAGCAGTCTGACACCAAGAAACCCCAGGAAGTAAAGGTTTCAACCAAGAAAAACTCAGGAGAGTCTGACCCTGGCCTTTCTCCCAAGAACAAAACATGGATAGCTAGATGCAAGCTTTGTTTTGAAATCATAGTGGTCTGTTTCCTAGAATCTTTTAGTCACTGGTGTCTCTCAGTGGTTGTTGTTAGCTGCCATCGCATCCATCAGGACTCATAACGACCCTATGAACAACAGATCTGAACTTTACCCTGTCCTGTACCATGCTCACGACCTTTGTCATGCTCAAGCCTGTCATAGCTATCACTGCATCAGTCTCATTGAAAGTATTCCTCTCTTTTATTGATCCTCTAGCTGTTCTGAAGGAACTGGAAAAAAACACAAAACCCTAGGAATTGATGAATTATCAATTGACATGTTTCAACAAACAGATGCAGCCCTAGATGCATTTACTAGGTTGCACCAAGAAATCTGGGGGACAACCATCTGCCCAACTGACTGGGAGAGATCCATATTTATTCCTTTTAAAAAAAAGATCATCCAATAGAGTATGAAAATTATCAAACAATATCACTAATATCATATGCAAGCAAAATCCTACGGAAGATTACCCAAAAATAATTGCAATGGTACATTGCCAAAGAACTGCCGGATGTGTAAACAGAATGTAGAAGACATCATGACACCACGGACATTATAGCTAATATTAGACTGGAACAGCACATCAGCAGAGAGAGAGAACTGCCAGAAGTTCAGGCTGGGTTTAGAAGGGGTCATGGTATTGGGGCATTATAGCTAATGTTAGATGGATCTTAGCTGAAAGCAGGAAATACCAGAGGAATGTCTATCTGTGTTTCATTGATTATGCAAAGGCATTTGACTGTGTGGTTCATAACAAATTGTGGCTGACTCTGAGAAGAATGGGAATCCCAGAACACTTGATCATGCTAACGCAAAACCTGTACTTGGACCAAGTCATCAGAACAGAGCAAGGAAACACTGCATGGTTCAAAACTGGGAAGGGCGTACGACAGGGATGTGTCCTGTCTCCATACCTTTTTAACCTGTAAGCAGAACAGATTATCCGGGGGGCTGGGCTCTATGAGGAGAAATGTGGCATCAGGATTGGTGGAAGATCTGCATTATGCAGATGGCACAACCCTGCTTGCTGAAACTGAGAGGACCTGAAGCGCTTGCTGCAGAGGGTCAACTGCAGCCTCCAAAATGGATTGAGGCTCAATGTCAAGAAGACAAAGATTCTCACCACTGGGCCAATTGGCAGCATCAGGATGGATGGTGAAGAGATTGAGATTGTTCA
>NW_006400269.1:18957-25140 GCF_000299155.1 Elephantulus edwardii
TCATTTCACCATTTTAAGTCTACATATCAGTAGCATCAATCACACGCATAATGCTGTACAAGCATGTTATTGTTGCTGTTGAGTGTCATAAAGTCAGAATAAACCCATAGCTGGCCCTCTGGTGAGTTTTCAGAGGCAATTACAAGAGACTGCTCATCCTCCTCCAGGGTAGCTAGTGGATTGGAGCGATGTGCCTTTGAGATTGCAGCACAGCTTCTTACCATTAGACCACCAGAGATTACTACCATGATCTCTAATAGGTTTTCAAACAGTTCCTGCACTCATTAAGCAATAATGCTCCATTTCCCCCTACCCACTTTTCCCCTAAATTCCTGGAGTCTTTTCTTTATTTTACTTCTATAAACTTGCTTATTCTAGATATTTTATATGTGAAATTATTAAATATCTGTTCTTTTGTGTCTAACTTATTTCACCTAACATAGTATTTTTAAGTTTCTTCCATGTGTATCAGGACTCTATGGCCTCAGTCCTGAGGAAATTATGCTGTGAACCCAAAGGCCACACCCCCAGACAGTTCTAATCGACCAGTGGCTCTGCAGGAGAAAGAAGACAATCTCCTACATAATTTATGGCCTCAGAAACCCAATGGAGTGCCAGCTATGATTTGGTTCTTTAAAAACACCATTTTTTAATCTATTCATCTGCTGATGGACATTTGAGTTATTTTCACTTTGCAACTATGGATAATAGTTGTAAGAATCAGTATATAAATACTAGAGTCCTCATTTTCAATTCTTTGGAATACAAAGTGGGCATAGAATTTCTAGGTTCTCTGGTAAGTTTATGTTTAGCCTTCTGAGGAACCAAAAACACTCTTTTCGACAGTGACGGCTCGTTTTGTATTCCCACCAACAACGTATGAGAGCTTCAATTTCTCCACATTCTTTTCAACACTGGTTAGCTTTCCTAGTTTTCTTTCATAATAATAAACATCATTCAAGTGGGAATGAAGTGATACATTATATGATTTTTTTGGTTTGTTTGCTTTTCATTTTCCTGATGACTAAGTGGTATTGGCCATGTCCTCATCAGTCATTTAAATATCTTCTTAGGAGAAATGATTATTCACAGCTTACTTTTGCCTATTTTAAAAACTAGATAATCTTCTTATTAAATTTTAGCTCTTATTGCAACACTTCCATGATACATCTTCAAGGATATGAACATTTATGTCTAAGCACAATTGATAACAGTGCATCTAAATTCCAAAATCAATCTCCATAATAGTCTATGTGTTTTCTATTGCCAAAGGGGCCCTTTAGAATAGTGAGAGAAGATCTTCACCCTGAAACCTACAGCGTCCCTTTTCAGCAGGAAGTAACTAAGAGAATACCCTATCCCCTTTTCCTTATGAATCAGGGTGAAGTCTGTCTCAGGGAGGAATGATAGGGAATGGCAAAAGACACGCTGACAAAGGAGATTAATCAGCACTGGCTTTGACAAGCACTGTGGCAATTGGACAACTAAAACAGACTTTCAAGGGGGATAAAAAAAGAAGAACGAACTGGGGAGGAGGGTAGAGAAAATAGTGCAACAATGAATGAATGAAAAACCAAAATCTCTGTAAATGTTTATTAAAATTAATAAAATTTAATAATTAAAAAAATTTAGCCTTATATATTCTTAATAAACCCTTATCAGATAATTTGCATGTGTTCTCCAATTTTGTAGATTGTATTTTATTTTTCTCTATAATACACTTTGATGCACAAAAGTTTTTTAGTTTGATGAAGTCCAAGCTATTTCTTTTTTTATCTTTATTCCTAGCAGTTTTTCTTCATAGCTAAGAGATCCTTGTCAAATCCAGGATGAAGGGTTTAATTCAGAGTTTCATGGCTTTGGCCCTCATATTTAGACCACTACACCATTTTGTTATGGTGGATCTTGGCTCTAATATGGCTGTATTGTTGGTGCTCATCAAGTGGCCTCTTTGGGAACCCTTGGAATGCACTCTACCTCCAAGAGAAAATGTATGCTTCCTGCCCCCATCCCAAGCCTCCAGCAAATGCCTGATCGGATGCTAAGGTTAAAGTTCAGAAAACGAGCTGGGTTATCCCAGAGAACTGTCAGCCTGGTGTCCAGCTCACATTTCTATAATAGACAGTGCAGAGTGGAGTGGAGGCTGCTCTCTCAAGTGCCAGCTGTCAAGGCTCAAATTCCTTCCAGTGTCTGCCTCAGCCCCTATACCTGGAACATCAGCATGAATTAACTCCTTATTCCTCTTGTGATATCTTCATAAACTGAAAGTAACAGGGCCCAGGCTCTTCTGTCACAGAAAAGGATTTTTTTAAAAAAATTAAAAGAAATTATGACATACAACAATGATACAGCACATAAGACGTGAGTCAAGGCAGTGTTTAACCAGCCATTTGGCCTTCTGTGTAAGAGTCCTTCCTGAATCCTCCACTCAGCCTCCTTTCTCCCACAGTGTTTCCCTAGTTAGAGGCAATAGACACAAAGTTCCCTTCCTTAGCCCAAGAGAAACAATGTTACCTTTTGGTTCACTCACATGGTCCCTGTGCCTTGTCAAGGTCTGGGTACTTTAATTTAGGAGCAAAGATGCAACGAGATCTTTTATTATTTAGAGAATGTCACAGAGAGCTCTGATGGTTTAGTGGAAAGGAATTGCTAACCCAATCCACAAGCTGTTCCATGAGATGGGTAATCTCCTTCTGTGTGATTTACTCACAACAATGAGAACATGAATATATGAGAAACTGCAAGTTTGCTTTGAAGTAGAATTTTGGATTAGCAGCAAGAGGGCTAGGGGAAGGATCATGGATAGATGATGCCTCAAACCCTTTTTTATCTTTACATAGAAAGTACAATCTCTTTTCCCACATGAGAGACAAGTCTGCCTTGAAACAGTGCCAGTGACAAAAGGGAAGTGGCTAGTGTCTGTGCGTGTTTGCGTGCCTGGTGCTTACATTCCTGGGAGTATGTGGTAACCCTGACCTTTCCTACGGTTCATGCTCCAGAGGCTGAGCTCAGGCTGCAGGGAAAATCCAGCCCTGGCTAACACACTGACACTCAGCATCAGTGATGTCCTGACTCACCAAGAAAAAAGCCAAATCTATGTCACAGAGCCACTTGTGACTCACAATGATCCTAATGGGTGAAGCAGAACTGCTCGGTTGAGTTTCCAAGGCTGTAAGTCATGGAAGCAGATTGCTGAATCTTGTTCCCCAGAGAAGCTGGTGGGTTTGAACCATCAACTGTTGAAGTTAGTTAGGTGTTTTAACCACTGAGCAACCAGGGATCCTTCAGCCTGACTCAGCCAACCTCAGTTCCTCTCATTTGACCTGTCGCAAACATTTCCCAGATAGGGCTACTGTTAATGAATTTCTGTGACTGAGAAATTGCTTACCCTTCAGTCAGTTTGTCAGCTAAGACTTTTTCTCAGGGCATGACTCGAGATTGCATTCTCTTGTCTAATTAGCAGCCCTATAAGCAAGGGCTCTGAACCTTGTCTAATCTTGTGCCGTCCTCCCCATCTCTGATATACTTGAGCCCATCAGAGTTACTGTCACTGAGTCAATCCATCTCATTAAGGGTCATCCTGCTTTCACTGACTTTTCTTTTACCAAGGACTATGTAAAATAGTGCTTTGCTAACCCCATACTAGCATTCTTCCCACAGGCAGTTTCAACTGTTCGGGTACTCTGTGTCCATGTGAGCACAGAAACTGAAGAAACATAGCTAATTGGCCCAAAGAACACCTTCTATTGAGTCTACATGGATCCACTTTTGTGAGGTGGCCATGTTCTCCATCCACATCCTTTGTTCTGTGATCAGGCCTCATAGCAAACATTCTGAGCATTAAATCTCCTAAACGGTCAAAATGCTACACTAACAAAATACCAACTGAGGCAACACTTGAGCTGTAGTAGCCAGGGAAAGCAGCAATCCAGCATTTTTTCTTCCCACAACATATTTTTTTTTACATTGTTTGACTTCTTACTCTGTTGCTGTTGTTAGGTACCATCATGCTGACTATGACTCACAGTTAATGTAAAAACAACAGACCCTGTCCTATCCTGTGCCAAATTCAACATCTCTGACATACTTGAGCCCATTGTTACAGTCAGTCAATCCCCCTTGTTGAAGGTCTTCCTCTTCTCGCTGACCCTGTTCCTTTCTCAACAGGAAGTCTTTCTCCAAGAACTGGCCCCTCTTGATATCATGCCCAAAATATATGAGACAAATTTTCACCATTTTTGCATCTTTTTAAAATTAATTTTAATGAAAGTTTACAGAGACTTTGGATTTCCATTCATTCATTGTTGCACTTTTCTCCCTGCCTACTCCTCCCCCCAATTTGCTCTTCTCTTAGAAAAGTAAAATTCTTACATTGTTATACACTCCCTCCTCCCAAGTCCACTCCACTATGCAGCCTTCATTCTGCACTACTGCCATGAAAATAATACCTAATCATATCTCCCTTTTAATCAGTTCTCTCCTTCATCTGTTTCAATGCAGTATGCATAATTTATCCCTTCTTTTTCAGTGTCCCCTCAAACTCGATGTCAGACCCATTTTACAACAGTGGCTCTATGCAATATTTGACCTTATGTGACAGATGTTTCACTCAGCATAATGTCCTCCAGGGTCACCCATTTTGTATAATATTTCACGAGTTCCTTGTTTTTGAATGCAGTGTAGTATTCCATTTTGTGAATATACCACAGCTTCTCTATCCATTCGTTTGTTGATGGCCACTTGAGTTGTTTTCACTCAGCCACAGTAAACATGGGTGTGCATATATCTGCTTGAGTGGAAGTTCTGGTTTCCTTAGGGTATATTCCCAGTAGTGAAATTGCTGGGTCAAGTAGTATTTCTATTTGCAACTTTTTGAGAAAGCACCATACAGCCTTCCACAGTGGTTGCACCATGTTATAGTCCCACTAGCAGTGAATAAGGGTACCAGTTTCTCTGCAACCTCACCAGCATTTGATGTTTGCTGTTCTGTTAAATTTTGCTATTCTTACTGGGGTGAGATGATATCTCATAGTTGTTTTGATTTGCATCTTTCTTAGAGCTACGGATTTTGAACATTTCTTCTTGTGTTTGTCAGCCATCTGAACGTATTCTTTGGTGAAGTGCCTGTTCACATCCTGTGCCCATTTTTCAATTGGTTTATTTACCTTTATCTTGTTGTGGTGCTCAAGTATTTTATGCATTCTAGATATAAGTCCCTTGCCTCACATGTCATTACCAAATATTTTTCCCTATCTGTGACTTCCCTTTTTACCCTGTTGGGGAAGTTTTTGGATGTGCACAGGGATTTGATTCTTAAAATATCCCATTCATTGATTTTATATTCTCCTGCCTCTAGATTTTTCAGTATGCTTGGAAGACTGTTTAAGTTGTGGATTAGGACTTCTACAGTTCTTCCAAGTTTTTCTGTAATGAAGTTTTTAGTCCTTGGTTTTAGTCCTAGCCCCGCGATACACTTTGATTTGGTTTTTATGCATGGAGTGAAGTGTGAATCTTGCTTGAGTTTTCTACAGATAGTTTTCCAATTTTACCAGCACCTTTTATTAAAAAAGCTGTCATTTCCCCACTTAACTGATTTCATCTCCTTGTCAAAAATCAGTTGACCATGGATAGATGGGCTGATTTCTGGGTTCTCTATTCTATTCCATTGATCTATGTGTCTGTCATTGTACCAGTACCACGTTGTCTTGACCAACACGGCAGTGTAATAGGATTTGAAATCAGGGAGTGAAATGTCTCCTACTTTGCTCCACTTTTGAAAGAGTGCTTTGCTTATTCAGGGCCTCTTTCCATTTCAAATGAAATTTGATATTACTTTTTCCATCTTTTTGAAGAATGGAATTGGCATTTGTATTGGGATGGCACTGAATGTATTAAATTGCCTTTTGTTGTTGTTGTTATGTGCCATCGAGTAGCTTGCGACTCATAGTGACTCTATGTAAAAGAGCCATAAAAGCTGTTCTATACTGTGCCAACCTCGCCATCTCGAACACATTCATTCCCATTACTCCACTTACAGAGTCTATCCATCTCATCAAGGGTCTTCCTCTCTGTGCCGTCCCTCCACTCTCCCAAACATGATGTCCCTCCTTGCAACATGCCCAAAGTATGTCAGACAAAGCTTCAGAATCCTTGACTCCAAGGAATATTCTGGCTTCACCCTCT
>NW_006400269.1:25326-29877 GCF_000299155.1 Elephantulus edwardii
AGTAAACTAAAACTGTTAACTATCTCAATCTCTTCACCATCCATACTGATGCTGCCAATTGGCCCAGTGGTGAGAATCTTTGTTTTCTTGATGTTGAGCCTCAATCCATATTGAAGGCTGCAGTCCTTGATCTTTTGCAGCAAGCGCCTCAGGTCTTCCTCAGTTTCAGCATTCAGGGTTGTGTCATCTAAATATTGCAGGTTGCTTATGATTCTTCCACCAACCCTCATGCCACATTGCTCCTAGCACAGCCTAGCATCTTGGATGATCTGTTCTGCATACAGATTGAAAAGGTATGGAGAGAAATTACATCCCTGACTGGCCCCTTTCTCAATTTTGAACCATCCAGTGTCTCCCTGCTCAGTTATGATGACTGCCTCTTGGTCCAACTATAGGTTTCGCATTAGCACAATCAAGTGTTCTGGGATTCCCATTCTTCTCAGAGTAAGTCATAGCTTATTGTGATCCACACAGTCAAAAGCCTTTGCATAGTCAATGAAGCCCAGATAGACATTCTTCTGGTATTCTCTGCCTTCTGTCAAGATCCATCTAACATTAGCTATAATATCCCTAGTACCACGACCTCTTCTAAATCCAGCCTGCACATCTGGCAGGTCTCTATTGACATATTGTTTCAAACGTTGTTGCATAATGTTCAGCAGAATCTTGCTTGCATGTGATATCAGTGATATTGTTTGAGAAATTCCATATTCTGTTGGTAGTATTATCATTTTCACAATATTGAGTCCACCTATCCATGAGCAAGGGATATTCCTCCACTTCTCCAGGTCTTTTTTTGTTTCTTATAGCAATGTTTTATAATTTCCTTAAATATATCCTGCGTGCTGCTTCTTAGAATTATGCCCAAATATTTAATCTTGTGATTAGCAATTTTGAAGGGTGTTGTTTTTCTTAGCTCCAGTTCTATATTCTCTTTGTCACTGTAGAGAAATCCAACTGAATTTTGTATGTTGCTCTTGTATCCTGCCACTTTGCTGAATTGGTCGACTATGTCCAGTAGTTTTCTTGCTGAGTCTTTAGGGTCTTCTAAGTATACTATTATATCATCTCCATAGAGAGATAATTTTAAGTCCTCTTTGCCAATTTGGGTGCCTCTTATTTCCTACTCTTGTCTTATTGCTATTGCTAAGACTTACAGCTTCTTTCTCACGTGACGCTCAGCCTCTGAGTCTTGCTCAGGGACTGTAGGCTCCTCCTCCCTCTGTGCCTGTACTTCTGGGCCAGGTTGCCATTTTGATGGGGAAGAGGGAGGCTGAGTGTCCCAGATCCCGTGCCTCTCCCTTGCTCCCCTGAATTTTCCATCTTTATGCAGAACAGATTATCCAGGAGGCTGGGCTCTATGAGGAAAAATGTGACATCAGGATTGGAGGAAGAATCATCAACAATCTGAGTTATGCAGATGACACAATCCTGCTTGCTGAAACTGAGGAGCACTTGAAGTACTTGCTGTGGAGGGTTAGGGACTGCAGTCTTCAGTATCAATTGAAGCTCAATATCAAGAAAACAAAGATTCTCACCACTGGGCTAAATGGCAGCATCATGATGGAATGGTGAAGAGATTGAGATGGTTCACAGTTTTGGTTTGCTTGGATCCACAGTCAACACTCTTGGCACCAGCAGCCAGGATATTAAAAGCTGTATTGTGATGGGAAAGTCAATGGTTAGAGACCTCTCTAAAGTACTGAAAAGCAAAGATGTCAGTCTGGAGACTATGGTGCTCCTGATACATGCCATGGTTTTATCAATCACTTGCTATGCATTAGAGAGCTAGACAATGACTAGGGGAGATAGAAGAAGAATTGATGCCTTTGAACTGTGGTGTTGGAGAAGATTATTGAATATACCATGGACTGCTAAGGAAATGAACAGGTTTTTCCCGAAGAAGGGAAAGCCAGGCTGCTCCTTAGAGGCAAGGATTCTGAAACTTTGTCTGACATATTTTGGACATGTTGCAAGGAGAGACCAGTCCTTGGAGAGGGACATCATGCTTAGAAGGGTAAAGGGACAGCTCAGGAGAGGAAGACCCTCTATGAGATGCATTGATTTAGTGACTGGGGTAATGCGGGTAGGTGTGTCAGAGACAGTGAGATTAACAAAGATTAGGGCAGGGTTTAGGGCTGTTGTACATAGGGTTGCTATGAGTCAAAGGTGACTTGACAGCACATAACAACAAAAACAACAACAGCAAGACTTCCAATACAATATTGAATAGGAGAGGTGATAGTAGGCATCCTTGCTTAGTTCCTGTTCTCAAGGGGAATGCCTTTAATCTCTCTTCATTGAGAACAATGTTAGTTCTCAGGTTTGCATATATACTTTATGCTAAAGACTTTCGCCTCTAATCCTATTTTGCTGAGTGTTTTAATAAGGAAAGGGTGTTGAATTTTGTCAAAGACCTTTCTACATCAATTAATAGAATCATGTGGTTCTTGTTCTTTGCTTTGTTAATGTGATTAATTACAGTGATTATTTTTCTTATGTTAAATTATCCTTGCATACTTGTTATGAATCCCACTTGGTCATGGTGCATTTTTTTTTTAATGTACAGTTGGATTCTATTGGCCAAGATTTTATTCAGGATTTTTGCATCTAGGTTCATGAGAGATACTGGCCTATAGTTTTCTATTTTGGTGGTGTCTTTGCCTGGCCGTGGTATCAAGGATATGTTTGCTTCATAGAATGAGACTGGGAGAATTCTATCTTTTTCTATTTTCTGAAATAGTTTATGTAGAATAGGAGACAAGTCTTCTCTGAATGTTTGATAAAATTTACTTGTAAAACCATCTGGTCCAGGGCTTTTTTTTACTGGAAATTGTTTTATTACCTTTTTTTAAATTGTTATTATTATTAATTTCAATGAAAATTTACAGAAGCTTTGGATTTACATTCATTCATTGTTGCACTTTTCTCCCTGCCCATTCTTCCCTCCCAGAACACTACCCTCTTGGAAAAGTAAAAGAAAAAAATCTTTCATTGTTTTACAATCGCTCCCCCCCCAGGTCCACTCCACTATACAGCCTTCGCTCTGGACTCCTGTAATGAGAAAAATACCTAATCACATATCCCTTTTAAACAGTTTTCCCCCTCACCTGTTTCAATGCAGTATACATTATTGAACCCATCTTTCTCAGTCTCTCCCCAACCCCAAGGTCAGTCCTGTTTTACAACAGTGGCACTATGCAGTATTTGTCCTTTTGTGACTGAGATACTTCACTCAGCATAATGTCCTCCAGAGTCACCCATTTTGAATAATATTGCATGAATTCCTTGTTTCTCAATGCAGCATAGTATTCCATTGTGTGAATATACCACAGCTTCTCTATCCATTTGTTTATTGATGGGCACTTAGGTTGTTTCCAACTCCTTGCTATTGTAAACAAAGCCACAATAAACATGAGTGTGCATATATCTGCTTGGGCGGCAGTTATGGTCTCTTTGGGGTATATTCCCAGTAGTAGAATTGCTGGGTCAAATGGTATCTCCATTGGCAACTTTCTGAGAAAGTGCCAAAGGGCCTTCCACAGTGGTTGCACCATGTTTTATTACCTTTTCAATTTCTTCTTTTGTAATGGGTCTGTTCAGGTGTTCAATTTCAATTGGTATCAGGTAGGTAGATTATGTATCTCTAAGTATTCTTCCATTTTCTCTAGGTGTTCATATTTGTTTGAATATAGTTTTTCATAATATTCCAATCTTAGCCTTTTTATTTTACTTGGTTCTATTGTGATGTTGCCCTTATCACCTTTTATTCCGATTACTTGTGTCTTTTCCTTCTTTTTCTTTGTTAGTTTTGCTAGTGGTCTGTCAATTTTTTTTCTTTTCAAAGAATCAACTCCTAGATTTGTTGATGGTTTCAATCAATTATTTTTTTGTTTTCTATTTCATTTCTTTCAGTTCTAATTTTTATAATTTCAGTCTTTTTAGAGGGTGTTGGTTTTTCTTGCTGTGCTCTTTCAGTTTGTTGGAGATGCTGGGTTAGAGAGTCAATGCTCATTTTTCCATGGCTTTTGATGTGTTTGCTTATTGCTATAAATTTACCTTTAGTTACTGCTTTGGTTGTTTTCCAGAGGTTTGGGTAAGTTGCGTTTTCATTATCATTTGTTTCAAGAAACATTTTCATTTCTTTTTTTATTTCTTCTTGTACCCATGTTTAAGCAAGGTGATGTTCAACTTCCAAATATTTGCGGGTTTTTTTCTCCTTTATCCTCTTGTTATTAATTTCTAATCTTGTAGCATTGTGGTCTGAGAAGATGTTCTGTATTATTTCTATGTTTTTTAAATTTATCTATTCTCACCTTGTGGCCCAAGATGTAATATATTCTTGAGAACATTCCATGCACATTGGAGAAGAAGGTGTATTGTAATTTTTTTTGGAGGGGGGTATTAGCCTATAAATATATATGAGATTGTGTTGGTTTATTGTGTGGTTTAATTCTTCAGCATCTTTGTTGAGTTTCTTTCTGGTACTTCTATCTTTTCTTGAGGGTAGGGTATTGAAGTCTCCAGATACTATAGTAGTGTTGTCTATTT
>NW_006400269.1:36233-44706 GCF_000299155.1 Elephantulus edwardii
CCACTCTTTGGAGATGCTCAGGATCTCCCTGTTGTTTGAGTTAGTGGGCCCTACGTACTCAGGCCAGAAACCAGTTTGATTCCCCACGTAACTTAATCCTCAATGGTACATGGGTATTTTAGGGGAGGTTGATAAATCTTATAGATGTGGCGGGTGTGGGGTGTCTGAGTCGCAAGCCCCAGCCTGGAACTGCCTCTGCTGTCCTTGCAGATCTCCCAGCAAAGTCCAAGTTTACAAAGATGGCGTTTCCCCACAGACCTCTGGGAACTGTAGTCAGTACCTGCAGTGGTAGCAGACAGGAAGGCTGAAGTGGTAGCAGATAGGAAGGCTGGAGTGGTAGCAGACAGGAAGGCTGAGTCGCAGATCTCCCAGCAAAGTCCAAGTTTACAAAGATCTGTTTTATGTATGTTATGTCCTTTTGTTCTATTGACCCTTTAAGCATCATGTAGTGACCTTCCTTGTCCTTTGTGATTTTTTTTGCATTGAAATTTAGTTTATCAGAGATTAATATTGCTTCTCCTGCTGTTTTCTGGTTGTCATTTGCTTGCTATATTTTTTTTCACTCTTTAATTTTTAATCTTTCTTCACTTTTCAGGTGTGTTTCTTGTAGACTGTATGTTGGCAGATTTTGGTTTTTATCCAATCTGCTGCTCTTTTTCTCTTCAATGGTGCATTTAAACCATTCTCATTCAGTGTGATTATTGAGAGGCATGGTTTTATTGCTATCATTGTGTTGAGTTCTTTCTGGTGTTGCTAGTTACTTTGGTCCATCCTGCTTTTTATGGGACTTCTCTCAGTGTTTCCTGCAACACTGGGCCTGTTTTTACAAACTCTTTTAAGTTCTGTTTTTCTGGGAATATCTTGATCTGTCCTTCATATTTGATGGGGAATTTCCCTGGGTACAATATTCTTGGTTGACATTTGTGTTCTTTGAGTGTTTGATATATGTCATTCCACTGTCCTCTTGCTTGCATGGTTTCTGCTGAGAAATCAGCATTTAATCTTATCTGCTCTCCCTTATAGGTTACTCTTTGTTTCTCCCTCACTGCTTTCAGAATTCTCTACCTATCTTTGATTCTGGCAAATTTGACTATGACTTGTGTTTTTTTTTCTTTTGGTGTCTATTCTATATGATATTTGCTCAGCTTCTTGAATATACATTTTCTCATTCTTCATTATGCCTGAAAAGTTTTCTTCTAGTAATTCTTCCACAACTTTTTCAGTGCCTTTACTTGCTTCTTCCTGTTCTGGGATTCTGATGATGCACGTTTCCCTTGATGGTGCCCCACATTATTCTTAGGTTTTCTTCTTTTTCTTTACTTTTTGATTCTGACTTTTTTTTCTCTAGCAGATCAGTGGTGACAATTCTATCTTCTATTTCACTCATTCTGTGTTGCATCTCTTCACCTCTGTTCATGTGTCTTTCCATCATGTTGACAGTATCTGAAACATTGGACCTCATATTTCAGATTATGAGTTCTTGTTTTCCAGAGCCTGTAATGCCTTGTTTGTGTTATCTGCATTGTTTTGGATTGGATTTTTTTTAAGCTCTGCCTAGATTTTGCTTGTATTGTCTTGTAATCTTTCAAGTTTGTCTTTCACCCTTTGAAAATATTCAATCATTGTCCTTTTAAATTCTGTGTCAGAAAGTTCCATCAGACTTTCTGGCTTCAGGAAATCCATTGGTATTGTGTCACTTTTTTGGGGGGTGACATCTTACTTTATTCTTGTATAGTTTGTGAGGTGGCCTGTTTCTTTCATGATGTTACTATGATAGAAATTTTTGTGCCTGAGGTGATGATAGGTGCTTGATTTGAAGTCAGTGAGTTGAGGTGGGAGGAGTGTAGAGGTGTGCAGAGCATAGAGGTAGTTGACCATAGAATTGAGTGCTGGGCGAGGCACATAGAGGAGGGTGGAGAGCGAGGCATGTAGAGGTGGCCGGAGGGTAAGCTGTGTAGAAGTGGCCATCAGGCAAGTTATGTAGAGATGAACACCAGGCATGGTACCTTGAGGTAGTTCCAGGCTGGGCAGGGATGAGTGTCATCTCTCCCTGACTGAGCGCGTGTGAGGATCTTTCTCAAATTCCAGCTCTCAGGCCCATCTCCTGGTTGCACTGGGTTCCAGCTGCACTACATCCTTGCTTCTGTGGAACACTCAGATTATACTTCTTTCAAGATAAATGTGATTGTTCTCTTGCCAGTCTATAAAATATTCTGTATGCTTCTCAAGCAATACAATCTTCAACAATATATGACTTGTATTTGGTATTAACAATAATACTTGATGATTTCCACATTCTGTTGAATCATACTTTTTAGGAATTAGAACAAATATGGATATCTTCCAGTCAGTTGGCAGGTAGCTGTCTTCTAAATTTCTTGGCAAATATTAGTAAGCATGTTCATGGCTGACTCTATTTGTTGAAACATGTCCATTGGTATTCTATCAATTGCTGGGAACTTATTTTTCTCTAGTTCCTTCAGAGCAGCTTGAACTTTTTCCTTTATTGCCACTGCTTCATGATCTTATGCTACTTCCTGAAATGGTTCAATGTTGACCATCCATTCTTTTTGAGACAGTGTCTCTATATTCCTCCCACTTTCTTTTGATACTTCCTTTATGTATTTATAATTCCTTTTGATGAGGTTAGTAACAGATCAGTTAAAAAAATTAAAGAGTCACCTCTGTCCCAAATGTCCCATATGGATTTTCTGTATAATTTCTGACATCCACTATCACTTCTTTGTTCAGTTTCCTCAATTCTCTATGTCCCTTGGGTTCAGTGGTTCACCAGAAGGTTTCTCAGAGACTCAGGCCCATTAGAGGAATGACTCACACAATAGTAATTATGCAGGCCAGTTTTGGATAGACTTGTGAGTGTTAGAGACTATCAATTGCAGTGCAGCTGGAAAGTGAGTATCCTCAAAAAAAGAGAGCAAGTATTGAGGTCCCAAGAGCTAATATAAGCCTTTAAGAGGGTGAGGCTTGTGTCCCATCCTAATCCTTTCTCCTTAATACAATAAATATTTCAACACAAAATAAACAGTTAATCATTGGCTAGGAAAGACATTTTTTTGTTTACTTGTTTTTATTTTATTAATTTTAATGAACATTGACAGAGATTTGGGGTTTTCATTCACTCATTGTTACACTATTTTCTCTAACCCCCTCCCCAGTCCATTCCTACCTTTTTTCCCCCTTGAAAGTCTGTTTTACTTGTCCATTTGCCACAGTGCTTGTCAAAGCCAGTTCTGATGTCAGTGTGTCCTTTGCCATTCCCTATCACTCCTCCCTGAGAGAGATTTCACCCTGATTCATAAGGAAAAGGGGACAGTGTATTATCTTAGCTACTTCCTGCTGAAAAGGGATGCTGTAGGTTTCAGGGTGGAGATCTTCTCTCACTACTCTAAAGGACCCCGTTGGCAATAGGAAATACATAGACTATTGTGGAGACTGATTTTGGAATTTAGATGCACTGTTATCAATTGTGCTTAGCCATACATGTTCATATCGTTGAAGATGTGTCATGGAACTGTTGTAGCCTAGAAGACACAAATTTAACTAACAAGTTAAAAGTACATGAGTCAAAAATGAAAAGCAATAAGAGACACATCTAATAAATGAAGAGCAAGATAAGACTCAAAAATCAAAGGCTGAGAAAAAATATACCAAGCAAATGGCAAAAAAGCAGGAGAGGCAATACTAATCTCTGATAAAATAGACTTCAGAATGAAAATCACCATAAAAGATAAGGAAGGGCACTCCATAGTGATTAAAATCACAGTAGATCAAGAGGACATAACATTGGTCAACATTTATGCATGAAATGATAGACCTGCTAAATATATAAAACAACTCTTAATAAAACTGAAGAAAAACAGAGACAACACCACAGCAGTGGTAGGAGACATTAACACGCTGTTTTCACCAAAAGATAGGTCATCTCAAAAGAAATGTAACAAAGATGCAGAAAAATTAAAACTACACAGCCTTGTGAATGTATTCTGAGCACTCCACCCAACTAAAACTCAATTAACTTTCTTCTCAAGTGTGCATGCTACATTCTCCAGAACTGATCACATATTAGGGCACAAAATGAGTCTCAACAAATTAAAAAAACAAAAACATTAAATAATACAAAGTATCTTCTCAGACCACAGTGCTATAAAATTAGAAATTAATCACAAGAGGATTAAGCTTATAAAGCCATCAGCATGGAACCTAAATAACACCCTGCTCAAACGTGACTGAGTTAGAGATGAAATAAAAAAATTTCCTTGAAACAAATGGTAATTAAAACATAACTTACCAAAACCTGTGGGATGCACCTAAGGCAGTCCTCAGGGACCAGTTCATAGAAATAGGCAAACACATAAAAAAATGAAGAAAGAAACAAAATAAATTATCTAACTCAAAATCTTCATCAAATAGAAAAAGAACCACAATCTAACCCAAAAGCCTCTAGAAGAAAGAAAATTATAAGGATAAGAGCTGAAAGCAATCAGCAGGAAACAATTGAAACTAGGAGCTGGTTTTTCAAAAAGATTGGCAAATTTTGTTCTTTGTTGTTATGTGCTGACAAGTCGCCTATGCCTCATAGTGACCCTATGTATAACAGTCCTAAACCCTGCTCTAACCTTACTGTCTCTGATACACCTACCCCCATTACCCCAGTCACTGAATCAATCCATCTCGTTGAGGGTCTTCCTCTCTCGCACTGTCTCTCCACCCTCCCAAGCTTGATGTCCCTCTCCAAGGACTAGTCCTGCCTTGCAACATGTCCAGAGTATGTCAGATGAAGCTTCCAAATCCTTGCCTCCAAGGAGAATCCTGTCTTCACCCTCTCTAGGACAAACTTGTTTGTTCTCCTAGCAGTCCATGGTATATTCAATACTCTTCTCCAGCTCCACAGCTCAAAGGCATCAATTCTACTTCTATCATCTCCAATCATTGTCCAGCTTTCTGATGCATTCCAAGTAATTGCAAAGTTAACCAAAGGAAAAAAGGAGAAGACACAAACAACTCAATTAAGAAATGATAGAGGGAGCATCATAACAGAACCAGGTGAAATTAAACCTATAATATTAGAATATTATTAAAAGCTATATTCTGCTAAGTTTGAAAATTTAGGTGAAATTCCTTGAAACTCATGCCCTATCCAGATTGAAATCAGTACCAGTCCTACATCAGATGTAGGACACTTGAAAAGACTCATCACAAAGCAGGTCATAAAAAAAAAACCCACAAAAAACTCCCCTACAAAAAAAGTCCTCTACTAGATGGCTTCACAGCTGAATTCTACCAAACATTCAGAGAAGATTTATTACCAATTCTATGTAAAGTATTTGAAAAAAAAAAGAAAAAGAAACACTCCCAGAGATATTCTATGAATAAACCTAATACCAAAACCAGGCAAATATACTACCAAAAAGAAAACTACCAATCAATATCGCTCGTGAACCTACATGCAAAAATTCTAAAAAAAAAAATGCTAGCCAATAGAATGCAAAAGCACATCAAAAAATAGTAATTCATCATGACCAACTGGGATTCGTAAAAGGTATACAAGGATGGTTCAACATAAGAAAACAATCAAGATAATTCACCACATTAACAAAACAAATAACAAGAACCATATGATCCTAGTAATTTATGCAGAAAAGGCATTTGATAAAATCTAATACCCCTTCTTGATTAAGATACTCAAAATTGGAATAGAAGGGAATTTCCTCAACATAGTGAAAAGTATATATGGAAAGCCAAGGATGAATATGATTCTCAATGGAGAAAGTCTAATCAATGGAGAAAGTCTAAACATTTTCCTTGGGGACAAGGACCATACAAGGATATTCACTCTCACCTCTTCTATTCAACATTGTATTGGAACAACTACTACTACTAGGACAATACGACAAGAGAAGAAAATAAAAGGTACCTTGATCAGCAAAGAGATGGTTAAATTGTTGTTCTATCTAGTTGATATGATAGTGTACACAGAAAATCTCAAGTACTCAACAATAAAAACTGTAAGAGCTAGTAGAGCAATTTAACAGAGTGGCAGGATACAAGATCAATAACCAAAAATTAGTGCGATTCCTCTATAGCAACAAAGAGAATTCAGAAAAGGAAACCAAGAATGCAAAATCATTTACATTTGTTGCTGTTGATTGCCTTCAAGTTGAGCACGACTTATAGCAACCCTATGAAAAAAAGGCCTGAAGACCCTCTACAACTATCTACATTTATCAAAGTTCATAGAATTTCCGGAGGCATGTTGTTTAGGAAGTGGATGCCAATCCTGCTTCCAAATTGCCTTCTGCTTTCATTTACAATAGCAAATCACAAACTGAAATATTTGAGAATGAACCTAAATAAAGGTACAAAAGACCTATACAAAGAAAACTACAATGAAAGACCCAAAGAAATGGAAAAGTGTGCCCTGTTTATGTGAAAATTACAACTCTACCAAAAGCAATCTACATGTTCAATGAAATCCCAATTCAGACACCAAATTCCTTTTTCAAGGAGATCAAAAGAGAAATTGTCAAGTTTATTTAGAGAGGTGGGAGACGCCGAATATGGAAAGCACTTCTGAAAAACAAAAATGAAGTGGGAGGCATAACACTCCCTGACCTCAAAACCTACTACACGGCAGTAGTACCAAAACCAGCATGGTACTGGTAAATGACAGGCACATGAACCAATGGAACAGAATTGAGAACCCAGAAATGGACCCAACTATCTACGGTCAACTGATAGTCAACAAGGAAATAAAACCTACCATTGGAGAAATGACAACCTCTTCAACAGGTAGTGCTGGAAAAACTGGACTGCTACCTGTAATGAGCTGAAACAGGATGCACATCTCACACCATACATAGAATAGGGTTCAACCCAGGGTGGATCAGAGACCTCAGAATAAAGCACAAAACCACAAGGCTCAAAACAAATGGGGACCAAGCTTAGAAGGTCTAGTCTACAGTATAAAAGAACTGCCAAGTACAGCCAGAAATACACAACCTGCACTGGGGAAGTCTGCCATTAGCGACCTCTTCAACTTATTGAAGAGTAATAATGTCAGTTTGAGAACTAAGGTAGTCTGATTTTGGCCTGGTGTTTCCGATCACTTGTCATTCATCTGAGAGCTGGAAAATGAATAAGGATGACTGAAGAAGAATTGATACCTTTGAGCTATGGTTTTGGAGAGCACTGAACAACCCATGGACTGCCAGAAGAGCAAAACATGTTTTGGAAAGGGTGAAGCTGGAGTGTTCTTTGGAGGCAAGAATGATGAGGCCTCACTTCATATATTTTGGGCATGTTGCTAGGATGGGCTAACCTTCAGAAAGGGACACGATGCTTAGAACTGTGGAAGGTTAACGATGGAGAAGAAACACTTGGCCAAGTGTATTGACACATGTAACTGCCACAATGGTCTCTAATGTGTCAGGAAGTTTGAGGATAGCACAGGAAAAGACACAGTGCTTATGATCATAGGGTCACTATGAGTCATACTCAACTCGATGCCACTTAACAACAATAACAGTGCATATACGTTTAGAAGTTTATGTCTTTCTAATTTGTTGTCTTTAATCACTTTGGTTGATCCTATTTATCTCTAGCAATGTTATTTGGCTTGGTGCTTATTTCTTATTAATCAATGCCTTCATTTAAAAAAAAATTACAGAAGTCACTTTTATTGAGCACCTGCTGCTGTGACAGTCACTCTTCAGGCTCACAAACCCCTTCTCCAAGTGGTAAGATGAACCTCACCAAAAAGGGAGAAACTGATGCCAAAGGAGAATTTGGGCCAAGGTCACGAATGTCAACACCTCAACTTATTTATTACTTAATTACTAGATATGCCTTTCATTATTTTGTTTTCAGTCCATACATTTAACCAAAGAACTCAGCCATTAAGTCAATCTCAACTCCTAGTCACCCGCCAACAGATTTCTAAGGCTGTAAGTCTTCCCAAGAGCAGATCTTCTTTCTCAATCATTCAGTCAACAATCCAATATGTAAACCTTTGTGCTATCATACTTCCTATCCTTATGTTTAGGTCTGTCTATTCTAAATGATATGGTATCTGGTGGCTTACCTGGTAGACAACCCAAAGACAAGTGGTTCAAATCCCCAGAGAAAAAGATGGGCAATCTCCTCTGGTGTGATGTAAGTGTCTAAAAACTGCTGGAATCAATTCCACCTCCACAATACATAACACATATGATAAAATGCTGCCAGATTTTCTTTAATCCAGTCTGAAAATGTATGTCCTTTAATTAATTTACTTTGATGATTTTTTTCTGGGAACTTAAGAGACACTGGTCAAAAGAAAAATGTCAGCAGTCGACGTTTTTGGAATCACAGAAGTCAGGAAAGCTTAAGATACAAGCTGTCAGATCATGGGTTGGACAATGGAAGATATTTTCTGAAGGGACTTGGCAGATGAGAAGGGTTATCCTGGTGGAGG
>NW_006400269.1:47828-73960 GCF_000299155.1 Elephantulus edwardii
ATTAATGTTGCTAGTTTGAAAATATATATTTCTTCTCTAATATTTTACAGTGCTTTACTCCTAGAACACTTAAAGTCATATCTAAAGTAACAAAATCTAAGGTTTGAATTTGCCAATGATTTCATCTTACTTGGATCAACAATCAATACCCTTGATAGGGAATGGCAAAGGACACGCTGACAAAGGAGATTAATCAGAACTGGTCTTGACAAGCACTGTGGCAATGGGACAATTAAAACAGACTTTCAACAAGGAAAAAAGAGAGGAACTAACGGGGATGGGGGGTAGAGAAAATAATGCAACAATGAATAAATGGAAATCCAAAATCTCTGTAAATGTTCATTAAAATTAATAAAAGAAAATTTAAAAAATATATATTAAAAACAAAAGAATAAGAATACAAGAACATTTCATTGTTCTCAAGCAAAACCTTTACCCAGACCTAGAAGCTATTGTCTGAACAGAGCAAAGGCACACTACATGATTTGAAGTCAAGAAAGGTATGCATCAAGGCTGTATCCTTTCTCCATAACCTATTCAATCTGTATGTTGAGTGATCACTTGAGAAGTTAGGCTCTAAAAAGAAGAATATGACCTCACGATTGGAGAACGACTCAGCAGCAGCCTTAATTTTGCACTAACATCATTGCTTCTCAGTAATTTGGAGAGGTTCCTAAGTGCAGACTTTCCCAGTGAAATGGGTCTCCTGATTGCTGGTATCGAGAGTGTTCTGAATCCAAGTAAGATGAAGTCATTGACAATTTCAATTTTTTTTCTTCATCTATCATGATGTAGGGAGCTCTGGTGGCCTAGTGGCAAGAAGCTGTGCTGCAGTCCTAAAAGCACAAGGTTCAAGGCCACCAGCTACTCCATGGGAAAAGGATAAGCAATCTCCTCTCAGGCAATTAACTACCTCTAAATACCCTCCAGAGGGTCAGATCCAACTCTAGGATACAACAACAACAACAATTATGTTTCCTATCAGCCCAATGGTGAGAATTTTTTGTTTTCTTAACACTGAGAAATCCGTATTGAAGACTGTCGTCTTTGATCTTCTGCAGCAAGCGCTTCAAGTTCTCACTTTCAGAAAGCAGGGTTGTGTCATAATGTAGAATATTGATGAGTTTTCCTCTAATCCTGATGCCACATTCTCTTTTATAGAGTCCAACTTCTCAAATAGAAACTTCTCAAATGAGGCCAATAGGCAACATCATGATAGATGGAAAAAAGATTTAAGTTGTCAACAATTTCATTTTATTTGGATCCAGAACCAACACTCATGGCAACAGAAGCCAGGAAATAAAAAGATGTATTGTATTGGAGAAATAATCTGTCAAGGGCCTCACCAAAATGCTAAAGAACAAGGATGTCAGTTTAAAGACTAGGGTGCAGCTAATCCAAGCCATAGTATTTCAATTGCCATGCATCTGAAAGTTGGAGAATGAATAAGGATGGTAGAAGAAGAATCAATGCCTTTGAATTATGATGTTGGAAAAGAGTGCTGAATATCCCATGGACTGAGAAAAGAACATACAAACATGTTGTGGAGGAAGTTTAACCAAAGTGATTCTTAGAGGCAAAAATAGTGACACTTTGTCTCACAAGCTTTTTGCTTGTTGTCAAGAGGGAGTAGCCCTTGGAAAAAGACATCAAGAGGAGAGAGGTGGACAGTCAGAGAAACAGAGGAAGACCCTCAAGGAGAAGCAGTGACACTGACTATAACAATGGGCTGGAGCAGATCATGTGGAGGGCAGGGCTCAGATCTGTTGCTTACAGGGTCATAATGAATCATAGGCAGGTTTATGACACCTAACAACAACATCTTAATAGAAACTAAATGTTCAATCTTTCATCTCTTCAAAGTAGCTCTTGTCCTCTGAAACTTCCACCCGCAAATCAAACTAAACCCACTGCCTACAAGTCTATCCTGACTCATGGTGACTCAGTCAAGTTTCTAAGGAGGTCAATCATCACTCATTAATACATTTAACAATTAGTTCATGGACTCCTCTTTGATATGATTCTTCACACCACACTTGGTTCTGCAACCAAGCTGAATCAAGATGGATCCATGCTGACACTCAGAGCTTATTCTCCTGCAGAAGCAGCCACTGATTATATTTATTAAAGGAACAATTTAAAAAGCAGTGCTTTCAGAGAGGTAAAAAAGCATGAGCATATCCTTGTGACTTTGAAGAGCAAATAATTGTGTTTGACATTAATTATATAACCTATAAATAGAAAAATTGATAAATTTAGCTTCATTTAAATGTCAAATTGTTTTAATTAAAAGACACCACTGAAAAATGAAAAGCTAGTCCAGAAAGTGGGATGAAATATTTGTAATATATACATCTCAGGAAGAATTGGTACTAAGATTGTACCAAGAACTCCTAAAATAAACAAGAATAACCCAGCAGTGGGAAAAAGATATGCATTTCATTCAAGAATAAGTATAAATATCAAGTAAACATTTTTTAAGATGCTCAATTTCATTACAACTAGAGAAATGAGATTTAAAACCACAATTAGATATTACTGTCTACCAGATAGAAGTTAAAACTTTAAAAACCTTTAAAATCTTAAACAGTGTTTTCCACCAAAACTATGCATCCATGAATGTGTAGCAATGAGGATACAGAAATATTTCTAATGAGTATGTAAATTAGTATTTGCAAGCAATTGCAATTGAAGTCACATGGGACCATATAAAAAATGGGTCAGGAAAGCATCCATAAATGTTGAGATATAAGAGATAAATAACAATTATCCAACTGAATTGATGGAGTGGTATTCCAAGCAGGGTTTAAGTATGATGACATTCAAGTCCAAAAAAGAAGAAGACCTAAAACTATATGAAGAAATATAGACTGCCAGAGCCACAGAAGACCGCTAGAGGATTTTAAACAAGACATGAATATCTATTCATTTGTTCATTCTTAAAGCAAAACAACATTGGTACTTGTCCAGGGCCAGGTCCTGTATCTGTTTTGAAAATGACACTCTGGCTGCAGAGT
The DNA here is from genome assembly GCF_000299155.1 of Elephantulus edwardii. Lineage (NCBI taxonomy): Eukaryota > Metazoa > Chordata > Mammalia > Macroscelidea > Macroscelididae > Elephantulus > Elephantulus edwardii. Next base: position 50,846 of record NW_006400269.1, read on the forward strand.
GGAACATGTGCTGGACAGACCCACAGCAACAAGTAGGAAGACCAATGAGGAAGCATACCAAGTGCTGATTTCTAGATTAAGGTAGTAATAGGGGCAGAGATTGTAAATATACAGAGACGTAATGTATTTGAAGAGAAGGTTGTACCATACACAGTACTGATCAGGCAAGATAACAGAGTAATGAGTTAAAGGGAAAATTCAATTGGTACTTCCAAACATCTGGGTCAATGAAGTGACCATTCAATGACTAGGGATCAAAGAGAAGGGTGGACAGTATTTTCAATTTGTTGTTGTTGTTGTTATGTGCCATCGAGTCGTTTGCGACTCATAGTGACCCTATGTACAACAGCCCTAAACCCTGCTCTATCCTGTGCCAATAGCACTGCCTCTGAAACACCAATCCCAATTACCCCAGCCACTGAATCAATCCATCTCATAGAGGGTCTTCCCCTCCTGCGCCATTCCTCCACCCTCCCAAGTGTGATGTCCCTTTCCAAGGACCCATCCCTCCTTGCAACAGTGGGAAGGGAGCAGTGAAGGTGTTCTTTTAAGGTGGAGGAGAAGTCTTTTGTTTTGTTTTAGATAAGTAAGACTTGAAAGGTTCTGGTGAGGAGCCAGTAGAGAGTACAAGGTTGAAGAAGAGAGAAAGGTGTCAAAATAGAAAGGGACTTAAAAAGGCAGAACAGGAAAACCTGGACCTGGGTAGAAGGAAAAGTTTGCATAGGATACATAGCCTCTTTTCTTCATGTAAGAAAAAGGACAAGGTGGATAGGGATGCAAATTGAAAGGGCAGAGGGAAATGCTGAAAAGTTCTTATGTTGAAGAGTTCTCATGTTTTTGTGCTTATGTCCATGTGCAAGGGAGCTCTGGTGTCTTGGTGGGAAAAAGTTGTGCTGCCAACCCAAAGGCAGACGGTTGGAATCCACCAGCTTCTCCATGGGAGACAGACAAACAAGCTCCTCTCATGTGATTTTTAGCTTCTGAAAACCAACTGGAGGGCCAGCTACAAATCAACTCTGCTTCAGCAGCGCATAAAACAACAACAGAAGGCAAGCTAAAAAAGCAATGTAGGACTGTAGTAGATATGCAAGCTCATTGAATAATGGTGACCACATAGACTTGACACACCCATTTGTGCAACATGTTTTTCTCCAACAGACTACAGAAATGCAGATGAAGTTGGCTAGGACTTTGTCTAGTGAACACAGGGCAAGAAAAACTGGAAGGCTGATGGGGCCAGCAAGAAAATGGCTGAGGAGATGGAGTGTAGCTTGAAGAGAAGTAAAACTTCATGAGTAAGAAAGGAAAAGCCAAAAACATAGCGAGGTTCTGATAAGGATGAATAATTAATTGGTAATTTCAGAGTTTAGGGATGACAAAACAGGAACACTGGAGGTTGTGGTCAGAGAGGAGGATGTCTGTGTGATGATTGTAGAAATGGAGTTGTTCCAAGAGATGCCTGACGTTGGGACAAGGGAGTGCCTCTCCTCAGCACTTCATATTAAAGCACCAAGACAATAATTTTCCTGTAGAGACACCATCCCTAACTCACCTTCATATTTCAAGCAGTGTTGAATATGTTTTCTGGATGGTATTTTACAATATTTGGAGTTCTGCAAATGTTTAACAAGTTCAGATGCTAATAAAAAATTGAGTTCAGCCCCACTCCCTAGCCTGGTGACCCACTACTGGAAGCAGTTTTGTTTTGACACACACAGGGTCCTTCTGAGTAAAAACTGACTTGATAACAACTAGGTTTGGAGTTATTGTTTCTGGTAGGGAACTCAAGAGGTCCCTCTGTGATGAACCCATTGAGAGAGCTCCATTTGGACACAAGTCACAGGGAACCCCAGGAGATGACCCCACTGCAAGCTAAAGGTCTTCATTAGTGAACACTGTAGTGAAGGTGTTCCACTCTTAATGTACACAAGCCCACACTCAACCAGTGATTCCTGCTGGATTATGACTACATCAGAGATTCAGTAGCAGGCCATTCATATAAAATCACTCTCATTTGGTTGAGAAGCAAGGGGAAAGAGAGCCAAGCTCCTGTGTGTCCAGCCCTCTTGGATCAGATGTTTTCACATATGTGACTTTGTTTTGTCAAAATTATCAAAACAACCCTGAGAGTTAAATGCCTCTGCCCTCATTGTCAACATGAGAACAGTAGTCAGGAAGTTGGGCAATTTCCTGGTGCAAGGTTAGAAGGCAGAACTGTGTTTGATTCCCGTGTTGGTGTTTCTGACTTTCTCTCCTTCATTCAGTCATAATTCATCCATTTTGTTGAACACTCACACAAGACAAGGGAATTTGAGAGAGATAATTTGTGGCTGTCCTCTAAGAGTTTACAGTTTGTACAGGAGGATGGAAAGAATTGCAACAACACAACGGTGATCCCTACTAACTGAGCAGCAGGCCTGTTGCTAGCCAGAGAGGACTAAGTGAAAGGTTTTAGTCATCATTGTTGCTTTGTTTTAAATTAATTTTAATGAAAGTTTACAGAGGCTTTGGATTTCCATTCATTCATTGCTGCACTTTTCTCCCTGCCCCCCCCCAACTGGATCTTCTGTTTGAAAAGAAAAAAAAATCTTTCATTGTTATACAATCCCTTCCCCTAAATCCATTCCACTATGCAGCCTTCTTTCTGGACTCCTGTCATAACAATAATACCTAATCACATATACCTTTTAAACAGTTCTCTCCTTCATCTGTTTCAATGCAGTATACATTATTTATCCCCTTTTTCTCTGTCGCCCCCAAGGTTTTGCTGCAGTGTTGAAGTGACGAGTTTGCTTGCTGATTTGTATGTTTGGGATGGGTCTCTTTCTGATTTGAACTTCAAAGAAAAGCAAATTTTCCTGCTCTTAGACAAAGAGACCTTGAGCTGAATCTTTAACTCTTTACAATAGAATGGGAAAAAAAGATATATTGCATTGTTATCAAGTCAGAACCAACTCAAAGCTGACCCATTAGTGGGTTTTTGTAAATCACATGGGAGATTGACCATCTTTCTTCCACAGAGCCGCTGGTGGGTTCGAACCTTCAGAGAATTACTCCAAAGAGAGCAACTCCCTACAAACTCCACCACCCAAGAGTTTTTAAGAGTCTCCTGTAAAGTCAACCTTTGGAAAGAGAGTGTCAAAGAATTTGTAGGATTTCACATAAGTGGCTAATTCTGGAGATTCATTTATCTCAGGATAGGGTTGGGCAGAAGGTGGAGGGGAGGGAAAATAACTGCTGCTAAGCCAGCAAGGATAATCTCATTCAGAGAAAACACTGGAGCTTTTAATTCCCTTTTGCCCCCAACTCCATAATTACAAAGGGGCCGTTTTGTAAAAAGGCAACCAGAGGCCCAGTATCTAGACACTGTTAAGTAAGTTCTGCTGAAGAGAGAGGGCCCTGTGCTGACTCAGAGACCTCAGCACAGAGAAAAGAGATTTCCCTAGGTGACAGGTGACATTGCTCCCTCTGAGTACCCAGCGGGGTTCATTAAGAGAGGGGAAGTGCTCTAACCAGAAGGTGGGCCTCTTGGGGGAAGTCTGAGAACTGCCTTCCCTGGTACAGGAATGGAGGAAGCCCCGTGGCTTCTTGGTGCAGTTTCACTTGCCTGAAACCTGGTCTCAGAGTTCAATAAGAAACTGAAGGTCTCTGTTGTCTTTAAACACCTTTGAAGGAGGTTATTTTCTTTATCTACTTTTTTTTAGTACTTAGAGCAATATTTATCACATTAATATTATCATCAGAAAATAAAAAGAGGAAAATCTATGCATATAGGAATAAGGGAATGGTAAAGCCTGCATCTGCAGATCTGAGTGGCTTTCTACCCTGACACGAATTTCTTTGTGCACAGAAAGGAAAATGTGGATGAAGTCTTCCTCATAAAGCTGACAGTCACAGGTCTCTGCAGTGCGTGAGTTCTTATGGGTGTGCTGAGGAGCACTGAAGGCTCCCACCATCTTTTACATTTGTAAGACTAATCCACAGTGAAATGTCTCATGTGCTGCCCAAAAATGGGAAAATGTGAAGTTCCCAGGCCCCTCCCACTGACATCCCAGCTCTGCAGTATGATTTCTCACATGTTCATTTTGGGTAATTAGGTAAGGCTTTTCCATATGGGTTAATTTGAATGTCTATTTTTTTTAATAAAAATTATTTTCCCACATTCCTTACACTTATATGGTTTCTGTGCCATGTATATTCTTCCAGGTTTGGGAAATGATGAGAAATTAAAGTTATGTAACATTTCTTATTAAAAATGCTCTTCAGTATGTTTCAGAGATTGAGGGAAGACTTCCCATGAAGTAGGATATTTTCTTGAAGAAGTAATTTCAAGTGATAAAGTTTGAGGAAACTTGCCCTTTCAGCCAGATCAGCACCACCTAAGAGCAGATGACAGGGATCTGATCCTCCCACAAAAAGCACTGAGCTAAATGACTCCAAAACACTTTCTAGGGCTTATATTCTTGGCCACAAGGAATAAAACCTAATGCAGGAATGAGAAAGTAGAGACTTACAAGGATATTCCTTTCATTAGCTTCCATTAATCTTTTTCCTCCCCTCTAGGTATAGGTCTGTGCATTGCTGTACAGAGGTAACTCATGGTTGCTGTGATACTGAACACTGTGACACTGATGTGCCAAAAATGCTAATGGTTACCCATGGTGAACAGTGTTTTCTGGAGCTTCCCAACTAAAACAAACCTGGAAGCAGGAGTGGCATCTACTTCCGAAATGGCTTGCCTCCGGAAACTCTATGGATGAACAGTGCTCAGGCCTTTCATTCATAGGGTCACTATGAGTCGTCCACGACTCAATGGCACCTAACAACAACAACAACTAGGTATAGGTAAAATGCTTTTAACGATCTCTTTCCCTTTTTATTAACTTATTTTGGTGATTTAAGTGATAAGTTACAGAGCAAGGTGTTTTTCTATCCAATAATTCATACACTTTATGTTTGTTGTGTGTACTGTAGAGTTGAAACCAATCCATAGCTGACCCTCCGGTGGGTTTCAGAGGCAGTTAATCACATGGGAAAAGATTGCTCATCCTCCCAGGAAGCAGTTGGTGGCCTCCAACCGCATGCCTTTGGCATGGCAGTGCAGCTTCTTGCCACTAGGTCACCAGAAATCCCTAATTTATGTTTAGTGATATTAATTAAAATCCCTCCCATGTAATAACACTTCCTCCCTGTATTAACTGTTTTTATTGGCCCTTCTTCTTGCCTTCTGAATTTTAACCCCTGGGCAAACCCCACCATTATGATCGTGTTTACTCAATTATTCTAAGGAAAGCATTCTTTGTCATCTTGATGTTGAACTTCAATCCATATTGAAGGCAGTCGTCCTTGACCTTCTACAGCAAATGCTTTAAGTCTCCTCAATTTCAGAGAGAAAAGTTGTGTCATCTCCATAACTCAAGGTAGTTGATGGGTCTCTCTCCAATCCTGATGCCACATTCTTCTTCATAAAAACCAGTCTTCCAAATGATCTGTTCCTTATACAGATTAAAAAGTATGAAGAAAAGATACATCTCTGATATACTCCTTTCTTGATTTTGAACCATGCAGTGTACCCTTGCTCTGTCAGATAACACAGCCTCCTAAGTCTAAGTATAGGTTTCTCATGGTAACAATCAAATGATCCGGGATTGCCAATTTTCTCAACATTAGCCACAATTTGTTGTGATCCACATAGTCAAATGCCTTTGGGTATTCTCTTCTCTCAATCAAGATCCATATGACATTGACAATGGTATCTCTAGTGCCATGGCCTCTTCTCAACCCCGCTGACAATGGTATCTCTAGTGCCATGGCCTCTTCTCAACCCTGCTTGGTTTTGGATAATCGTTAACAAGGTTTTGCATGCATGTGATATTAGTAATATTGTTTGATAATTTCCACAGTCAGCACATCAAGCTATATATACAGATATGTTGTCGTTGTTGTTGTTGTTATGTGCTGTTGCATTGCTTGCAACTCATAGTGACAACTCTGAACCCTGCTCTATGCTGTGCCAACCTTATTGTCTCTGACACATGTACCTTCATTACCAATTTTCAAGATCATCTGTGTAGTCTCATTTACCTACAAATATCTGTTAATCCATCAGTGGTAGAGTTCTTATCTCCTATGAGGAGCCATTGTGCTTCATGCACAACCACTACTCTTGTATAAGTGGAAGGTATAATTTGCTCTGATACTGACCAGGTTTCACCAGAGATTCCAGACCAAGACAGAGAAGACAGGAATAATGATCTTTTAAAAAAATTCTGCCAATGAAATGCCATGGATCACAAGGTTCTAATTCACAAACAGTAATGGAGATGGCCCAGCACTGGACAGCATTTCATTCCACTGTGCATTGGCTTGCTACAAGTTGAGGACAAATTCCAAGCAGCTAACAGTAGCAAACCTATCCTGAGGAAACTTGGTAAATAGGCAAGAGATCTGTCCTGATTGAAATAGACTAGAAATCTTTTAGTAAGAAGTAAATGGATAGGAGAGATTATCAGATAATAAGCAAAAAACCTCACACCAAATATGTGCTAAAGAGTGACTGGATGCACACTCATATTTATTGCAGCTTTGTTTACAATAGCAAAGAGATGGAAACAACCCAATAGTCCATCAACAAACGAATGGATAGAGAAGCTGTGGTATATCCACACAATGGAATACTACGCTGCATTTAAAAGCAAGGAACTAATGAAATATTCTATAAAATTGTGACCCCGGAGGACTATCCTGAGTGAAATATCTCAGTCACAAAAGGACAAATACTACCTAATGCCACTGTTATAAAACAGAATGGACATAGGGGGTGGGGGAAAACTAAGAAAAGAGTGGATAAATAAAGTACACTGCATTGAAACAGATGAGGAAAAGAACTGCTTAAAAGGAATATATTATTGGGTATTATTTGCATGACAACAGTCCAGAATAAGAGCTGCATAGTAAAATGGACTGGGGAGGGAAGGGGAAGAGAGGAAAATGTGCAACAATGAATGAATGGAAATCCAGGTTATCTATAAACTTTCGTTAAAATCTCAATTTAAAAAAAAAAGAGTGACTGAAATTAGAAGGGATAAGTTGGAGTTAAGGGATATTTTAGTGATAACAGAATAAATTGGAATCAAAGGCCCTCAAAAAGGAGTCAGGTGGTTATATTCAAGGATTAGAAAATGTGTGCAGGTATGGTAAGTGAAAATAATGATAAGATATGAGAGATAGTACGTAATACCAATTGACACATTTCAGAAAACAGATGTAGGCCATACATGTGCTCACCAGTCTATGCCAAAAAATTTGGAAGACAGCTACATGGCCAACTAACTGGAAGAGATCCATGTTTGTTTCCATTCCTCAAAAAGGTGACCCAACAGAATGTAGAAATGATCTTTACCTTTAAGAATGTAAAGATCATTATTATCACATGAAAGCACAAGATTGGTGAAGATTATTAAAAAAAAAACAGCTGGAATAGTACATCATTGACAGGGAACGTCCATATACATAGGTTGGATTCAGAAGAGGCCGTGGCATAAGGGATGTCACTTTTGATGTCAAGTGGATCTTGACTGAAAGCAGAGAATACCAAAAAGATATTTACTTGTGTTTTACTGACCATACAAAGGCATTTGTGTGGATCATAACAAATTATGGCTTAAATTGCAAATAAATGGATACCAGAACATGAGGGAATACTTCACAGTTTAAAATCAGAAGTATGTGTCAGGGCTGTATTCTTTCTCCATATGTATTCAATCTGTATACTAACAAATAGTTTGAGAGGCTGAGGTGTCATTAAGTCTTAAAGAAATTAGCAATTCTAATAGTCCCTTGTCACTATCCTGCTTGGGATCTGGTTGGGTAGGGCCATTGCACTGTCATGCATCCTGGGAAGTGGTCAAGCTGGGGCAGGTGAGAGCCCTGGAGGGTGTGGGAGGAACTTTCTCATGAGGACTCATGGCAGCCAGAGAAGGAACTTAAGCTGAGCCTCTCTGGAGCCCTCCCAGGGAGTGAGGCCGTAAAGTAGCCACAAACCCCAGGACATTTTCATTCTCATCTCTCATCCTCAAACCTTCAGGAGGGTGGTCTCAGAGATTTAGGGCAAAGAAATGGCTCCTCTTCAGGTCATCATGGGAGAACCACTTAGGGAATATCATGTGCCCTGTGCCCAGCGTGGCACATGTGCCTGTACCCTCCTGAAGCATCCCTGAGAGCAACGGCCTGGCTCTTCACTCTTGGTCGAATCCCCAGCACCCAGAAAAGTGCCAGGTGCATAGCAGGTGCTCAGGACAATTTGATGGACTGAAATGAGTGATGGCTAGCTGTAACAAGTGTGGTTGTGGAAGCCTGAGGTGGATGCCAGAGGGAGGGTGCCTATGAGCATGTACCCTGAAGACTCTCATAAATCACTGGGACCCCACTGAAGAGGTTATATCTATGTCATGATGATAATGCAAACAACCAGTGCAACCTCCAGTGAAACCTGGGCATGTTGTTTGGAGCTGATTACCTCTCACCATCAGCTTCTTCCCTGGCTAAGTAACTCAGCTTTACCTTTCTATCCACCCGGGACTCTAGGTGAGCTGAAAGATGTCATTGTATGGCCAATAAGGTTTGCCTCTGGCTGGTCTTCTTCCAAGGGCTTGTCCATGTCTATGGTTACAAGATTCTTTGAGAGTTGAGAGAACAGAGTTTGCAGTTATGCTCAGACATGATGCCTCCCCCACTCTTCCTGTTTCTGCTCTGAGGAAGGGCTCCTCCTATTTCTCTGGATTTAGGGTAGAAGTGCTTGCACTCAGCATACCCCTGCTGTTACATATCCTTTGTGGACCTTCTCCAGCCTACAAGATCTCATTTATGTTGTTGTTGTTAGATACAGTTGAGTTGAGTAGGAGCAGCTGAACAACAGATCTGAACCCAGCCCTTCCTGCACCATCATTTCCACCTTCGATATGTGCCAGTCCATTGTGGCAGTCACTATGTTGTTAAAGATCTTTCTCACTTTCTCTGATCCTTCACTTTTCCCAGTGTGATGCCTCACATACTTTGCACATGTTGTCAGAAAGTATGTGAGGTTATGTTTAACCACTGCTTCTTCTATGGAGCACCCTTGTTGCACTTTCTCCAAAACATTTGTTTGTTCTTTTGGTAGTCTGTGGGTTAGTCAGTATTCTTCTTCAAAACTTCTACTCAAAGACATTGATTCTTCTACCATCTTTATTCACTGTCCAACTTTCATGTACTTAGGAAGCAATTAAAATTACCATAGCTTAGATCAGGCACATGTTAGTATTTAAACTGACATCTTTGCTCTTTCTTTGATAAATGTCAGTAGTTATAGAAAGACTTCAGGCCTTTTGTTCATAGGGTTGCTGTGAGTCATGCTTGACTCAAAGGTAATCAACAACAACAACTTTGCTCTTCAGCATTTTGGAAAGGTCCTTCACAATGGATTTTCCAAATGCAACATGTTTTTTGATCATAGGTGTTTATTGTGGATTCAAGTAAAATGAACTTATTGACAACCACTATATGTTTGCCCTACCTAGCATGTCGCCTATTGGTCCAATGGTGATGATTTTTATTTTCTTGATATTTAGGTGTAACTCATATTGAAGGCTTCGGTCTTTGATCCTTTGCAGTAAATGCTTCAAGTTCTCTTCACTTTCTGCAAGTAAGGTGGTGTCATCGGCATAATGCTGGTTGTTGAAGAGTCTTCCTCTGGACCTGATGTTACATTCTTCTTCATAAAACCATGAAGACTCCAGGGAGCTCTGATGACTTAGTGGTAAGGAATTGCACTGCCAATGCAAGAGCACACAGTTTGAATCCACCAGCTAGTTCATGTGAAAAAGATGAGCAATCTCCTCTCATGCAATTTATTGCCACTGAAAACCCACTAAAGGATCAGCTATGTGTCAGTATTGACTCAATGGTACACAAGAACAACATGAAGACTCTAGCACCAGTTCAGGCTGTCAAGGTCAACTCCTTCTCAAAGTCCCTAATTCAGCATGATGTAGCAATCTACCCACATCTTTACTGAGTATGAGCTTCTAGCTCTGATTTACAGTAAATTACTTCTCAAAAAAGAGCCCACAATTCTCCAAAGCCACCTTTGTGTTATTTCTTAGTCTTGGCTGTATCCCAAATGTGTGTGGGAAGAAAAGCCATGTTAGGAAATACAGGATAGCATTGGGTCAAGGGTGGGTGTCCCTGGCTACAGGTTAGTACACCTGTCATCAAAACAACAAAAAAGCAGTTGGTGATCTCACATGTGTCAGAAAACTGCTCCATTGGAGTTTTATGGCTCTGACAGTTCAGAAGATTCCCTGCTCTTCCTTTCAAGGTGCTTCTGATTGGATTTGAACCACCAGATTTCTCATTACCAGCCTAACACTTTATCCATTACACTTTATCCAGGAACCTGTCCATCTACCATAACACTTGTCAAATTCCATCTTAAATTGCAAAAACTCCTTGAGGACAGCCACCATGTCTAATATAGCTTTATTCTTCCTCCCTGTGTACGCAAACACACACACACATGCACTAACTTCAAATTGGGTGCCTGACGTGTTGAATGTATCATTGAAGTCATGCTTTCTCTGGCATGCTACAACCTCTGACCTTTATCTTTTAGAATTTCTAAATGCTGGGAAGATCTCAGAACACATTTCCAAATTGATATATTGGGGAAACTGGGAGTGGCACTCCAGGTATTAACCTCCCACAGGTATTTCTTATGAGCCATGAGAAGAGGGAATCACTTCTTTCAGGACCAGTCACATGCCGGCCCCTGAGCACTTGATAAAGGAACTCCAGAAGAGCAAGTGGACACCATTCTGACTCGAGGCAGGAGAGCAAGGTGTCAATTTGTCTCTGAGCCAGAACCACTCTTTTCATTTCTCGAAGAAGAAACCATCTTTGATCCAAACCAGAACAGAGGCCCCATTTGGGAGCTTTAAGAGCCTGCCTGTTCCCTTCACATCTGCTCTCTCAGACTCTTTACCCCAAAGTCTACAAAGACAGATGAGGCTGCTTTAAGAGGAGTTCATTCTGCGCCGAATTTGTTTCTGGTGAGTTCCTTCTTTTAACCAAAATATATTCTTTTTTTTTTCTAAGGAAATAATTTCTTCTCAGAGGAAGCCTACTCAAAATGGGAGCTATGAACTTGATGAACCAATATCACTCTTGGTATTTGTTCATTTATTGAGCCGACATTCAAGGAAGCTGTGATGTCCCAGGCCCAGAGATGGATGAGCTCATGCCAGCCTGAAAGAGGACAAGGAAGATGAGCAAACCAGGCTCAAGGACGGGAATTTACAGGAGGTTTTAGAGACTCACACAGCACAGATGAACAGAACCTAACTGCTCGGGTTATAAAGTGGAAAGGGACTTGTCATGGAGAGCGTGAACTGTAGCTAATTCTCAAAGGAGTAGGTGTTAGCAAAGCTACAAAGAGGGGAAGGGGGTTCCAAGCAGAAAAACAAGGGTTGCAAAAGCACAAGGCTGGAAAGACCATTGCATTCCAGACACTGTCAATCCTTTGGGAAGGCTGGAATACAGGGTGGGAGAGGGGCAGGGGACACTTAGCAGGATGTGTTTGCTAGACCCAGGAGCTTGAATGTGCCCACATAGGACACAAAAAATTATCAACAGATTTTTATCAAAGTCTTAAGGTCAGCTCAGCAGTTTTACCCTTCAAAGTGTTATAACTGTAGTCTGGAGAACAGATTGATTCTTGTCAACTAGGAGATTATTTGAATGGCCAAGAAAAAAATTTTTTTTAGATCCCAGACATTTTTTAAGCACTCAGAACCTTTGCAAAGAGCCACTGGTGGGTAATGCATGAATGAATGGATGAATTGTTGGGATGGCTGTGTCTGGGAGAGTATTTTCTAGTTGAATGGCTTCTTAACAGTGAAAGAGCAGTGAAGCAGGGATGTGAAGGGCTTTTGAGTCCTACTTTAAATACTTTTGTACTCTTTTAAACATTAGAACTGAGCACAAAATCCCAAGAAGCACATCTATGCCTCGCTTATAAACTATCTCTTCATCCAACAATTCCTATTTATGAGAATAGTAAAAATAAAATCTACTGCCCAGTTATATTTCACATCAATTTGGCAGTAGGAAATGCAATTGTGCAACTCAAAAGAATTCTGACTGTGATAGTTAAGGTCACGTGTCTACTTGGACGAGTCATAATCCTCCATGGTTCAACAGTTGTAAATGACATAATAGTAATATTGTATTATTATAATAGTAATAGATAGTAATGAATAAATAAAATTCAGCAAGTATGATTATATCATTTGGCAGTTATATAATGATGTAGTCATCCTCTATTATCATCATCTAATGTGATCATCTCCCATTTTTGCATAGCTCAGATTTTGCATAACCAGCTGAATTTTAGAATATAGCCATGTTGTAAGTGATAAGTGGGTATATAGTTTTAAATCAATACCAGCTCTACTATAACTTTTTGTTGCTTGCACTATCAATTAATTTTAATAAATCCTTTTAAAAATCATTATACCAAACATCACTTCTTATGAAGCTTATTTTGGGAAACTGATCATATGTATATATCTCATAGTGGGTATTGGCAGATTTTTCCAACCCTCTAATGCAGGGAGAGAAAGAAACCTCAAGTCAGAGACTGGTAAATTCTGGAATGTCTAGCCATACAAATTGAAGTTTTGCCAGAAGTTTTTAGTACTTTTACACAATCAGACTTTCATACTTCTAAGTAATTGGAGAATATAAAGCACTTAAAATACGGATCCCAGGCATGTACCAAATGCACGCAACAACTCTTTACTGACCTTGCCGAAACTTCCTCCCTCAGAAAATAGAAAACTCAGTTCCAGCTAGCAAGGAGGAAGTGGTTGAGAAGTGAAATCAACAAAGCCCTGGGGGGAAAATCAGGCAAATCACCTCTGATTATGCAACAACCAGGAAGCTGAATATAGGCACAAACAACTTATATTTTGTCAAATCTTAGATTTGACAAAAGAAGAGCTATTGTTAGTTTTGTTGGGTTTTTTTTTTGCTTTTGTTTTTGTTTTAGTGTCATAAAATAGTAAGCCTAAGAATGAAAACCAGGGAAGAATTTTTTTACACAGCTATATATGTCTTAAGCAGAATGGAAGGGAATAGCAATGTAGCTGAAAATTCCAGGTGATAAAATGAAAAAGAATAAAGAAGAATTAGAAAAAAAAGGAAACAAGATCACTGAAAACTGTGGCTCAGAAAGCCCCAGTTCCATCCTCAGGGATGAAGAAAAAAGCAAATACACACCATGAGTCACCAGCAAGAAAGGAAAGGTGAAAGAATGAGGGCCAGCAGTTCACCCCAATCCTAAAGACAAGAAGACAAACACTGGGGAATAGAATTCTCAAGATGTATGGGTTTGCCAAGCAATGCAGTTTAGAATTGAACGGGACCCTTGAGAAAGGTGTTCTCAGATACACACCATAAGAAAAGGATAAAAGTGGTATAAAAGATGCAGGTCAAAATGATTGGGTCTGCATTCAACTAATCTATGCTTGAGTATTGGTTCCAGTTTACAATTACTAGTTGTGCGAGGTTAGATAAGTCACTTCTCTCGGACTAAGTTTTCTAATAGGTGAAATGGACCTATATTATCTATCTTAACAATGTTTGTCAAAGTTAAACAGGCTACCAAGAAAACATTTGGGGGAAAAATGAAATCAAATGACTCGAATGCACATAACAACAACAACAACAACAACCGAGAAAAAGTACTACAGAGCATGGATGTCCGTTTAAAGACTAAGGTACAAGACTAAGATACAAGACCTGACACAAGCCATGGTCTTTTCAATTACTTACTGTGCATATGAAAGTTGAATAATGAATAAGCATGATAGAAAAACCAGTGCCCTTTGGGTTGTGGTCTTGAAAAAGCGTACTGAACATCCAACAGACTTCTAAAAGAAGAAAAATAATTAAGTCTGCTTGGAGAACAGAAAATCAGAGTGTTCCTTAGAGGCAAGAATGGTGAGACTTGATTTCATATACTTTGGGCATATTGTCAGGAGGGGGCCAGACTTTGGAAAAGGACTTCATGATGGGAAAGGTGGAGGGTCAGATAAAAAGAAGAACCTCTACAAGATAGACTGGTACAGTGACTGTATCAATGAATTCAAGTATATGAGAGATGATAAGGATGATGCAGGATAGGGCAATGTCCAGACCTGTTATTCATAAGGTAGCTGTGATTCATAATCAACTCGAAAGCCTTTAACAAGAAGGAAAAAAGTACCTGGAGCTTTACAAGTCAAGTACTCAGTAAAGAGTAGCTTTTTAATTGTTGTTTCTAAATTCGTGACTTAGAAAGTAATATGTGAGTAACCAGAAAGCTCTTTAGTAGAGGGGACAATGAGACTTTGTCTCACAAACATTGGGATTATCATCAAAGGGGCAAACCGTTGGAGGAAGATACCATGCTTCTTTTGTTGTTCAATCTTCTAGTTGAGTATGATTCATAGCAACACTAGGAACCGTGGATCTGAATGCTGTCCTATACTGTGCCATCCTCATCAACTTTGAAACACTTGAGCCTATTACTATAGTCATTGTGTGTCAATCAATCTCACTGAGGGTATTCCTCCTCTTCACTGACTCTCTACCTTTCCAAGCATGATGAACTCCTCCAAGGAATGGCCTCTTCCAACAATATGCCCAAAGTATGTGAGACAGAGCTTTACCACCCTTGCCTCCAAGGAGCACTCTGATTAAACTTTCTCCAAGACATATCTGTTCGTCTGGTAATCCACTCTTCTTCAACACCACAATTTTTCTTCATTGCCCGCATAGTAACTGATTAAAAAGATCATGACCTGAATCAAGCTTAGTCTTTTAAATTAAATCATATCTCCTTAGTATTCTGGAGAGGTTGTTGATAGCAAACTTTCTTCATCCAATAAACATATTTTGATTTCTTGACTGCTGGTACCAAGAGTATTGACTGTATATACAACTAAGATGAAGTCATTGACAACTTCAATTTTTTCTCCATCTATCATGATGTTGCCTTTCAGATCAATGGTGAGGATTTTTGTCTTCTTGCTATTGAGAAGCAATGTATATTAAAAGCTGTAGTCTTTGATCTTCTGCAGCAAGCACTTCAAGTCCTCCCTTCTTTGTGCAAGCAAAGTTGTATAATATTGCATATTGTAGGTAGTTGAGTCTTCCTCTGATCCTGATGTCATGTTCTTCTTCATGAAGTCCAACTTCTTGAATTATTTTTCAGCATACACACTGAGTGTTTTTGGTTGTTTTTTTTAGTGTTGTTTTTATTGTTGTTCTCAGGTGCCATTGAGTCAAGTATGACTCATAGTGACCCTATGAATCATGTTATATTCTGTGCCATTCTCATCGTCTCTGGCATACATGAGCCCATTGCTGCAGTCACTGTATCAATCCATCTGGTTGAACGTCTTCCTCTTTTCACTGACCCTCGATGCCTTTCCAAGCATAATGCCCCTCTCCAAGAGATACTCTCTCCTAGCAACATTCCCAAAGTACGTGAGATAAAACTTTGTCATCTTTACCTCCAAGGAGTACTCTGGCTTTACTTTGTCCAAGACATATCTGGTTTGCTTTTTGACTGTCCAGAGAATATTCAGTACTCTTCTCCAACACCACAGCTCAAAGACACTAATTATTTTAATCCTTATGATAAAGATGGCAGATTGAATAGGAATGGAGCCATGATACAGCCACGATGCATACCTTTCTTGATTTTAAGCCACGCAGTGTTCCCTTCCCTGTTAAGACAATAGCTTCTTGTTCTAGGTATAGGTTTCGTATGAACAAAATTAAGTGAGATTCCCATTCTTCTCATTATTTGCCATAATCTGTTATGATCTACACAGTCAAATGTCTTTGCATAGTTGATAAAACACAAATAGACATTCTTCTAGTGTTTTCTGATTTAAGCCAAGATCCATCTGACCTCAGCAATGATATCCTGTTGTTCGTGTGTTCGCGGAGTCGAGAGAAGACCAGTGAGAAGAACTGTGGGTTTTCAGGGGGTTATCGCTCTCTCAGGCAAATGACGTTGAGAGTTTGTGAAGCCCCTCCTTTTATTAGCAGAAAATCAAAGCTTACAGTAAAGCATGATCTCAAAGGGTGAGTAAATGTTTAAACATGTGAAACAAAGCACAGGTAATATGGAACAAAGCATAGATAGGCATAAACAGTTTTCAAGAAAACATCTTTATACTCATGAACAGGGTCTTACTGCACTCTTAACAACTTTATCAAGAACTTTAGAAAATAGTCTTTGTTTAGCAGAGAACTTTCAGATCTCTTTTATGTTGGTACGTTCCAGGGAGTATGAGACTGCTTTCCGTCCCATCTGTTCTTGGTATTGTGTGCTTGCTTTCAGGCATTGTAGCCAAGTCCTTTTGCACGTATTCCACAGTCACTAGTACCAAAGCCACTATTAACCCTGTGTATTCCAGAATAACCCTACATTTCCCCCTTTTTTATTTTAGCAGATCTTGATCATTCATTGTTAGCAAGCACAGAGAAGACAGCTGTTTGCTATTGTTTCATTCGAGAGTTGACTTCTGGTCTTCTACAGACCAATCAGAGAGCAATTAACAAAAAATTTTATTATAATTATCATAACAGAAGAAATTTCAAATAATGACTTAACATACTTTGTGGGATCTAAAGAAGATATTCCTTCTGCTAATTTTTGAAATATATAATGTCTAAATACAGTATATAATTTTTTTACAAGAAGTGGTTTGAATATGAGTTTGCAACTCCAAAATGAACTGAGATAAATTTTGATGTATAAGCAAATGTTTTTAACTTTATCCCAAGTTAGTTCCATTATATTCTACTGGCATTACACAAAATAAGGTTATATTCCAATCACATTTTAAATGTATTTGTTTTTGTAAATTAACTTGATCTCACAATAATACAACTATCTGTTGTAAATTGGCTAATTCAGAATTTATTTCTGCATCTATTTCTGAATCTTTGTGCCATTTTGTACAAATTCAGTGGTTTGTACATTGTGAGATAAGGCCACTCCTGCTGTTTCAGCAGTGGCAGTGACAGCTATGATACCTAGTATAATAACAGTTAGTATTCCTATAAATCTTTTTGTTCTTCTTCTTAACCCATCTACTAGGGCCTTGTATAAACATAGTGTTAGAGGATTCTTGCCATGATTGGTTCTTGCGAACTGGCAACCATAAACCGATTCTCGCTTTAATCATATATATACTTTCAGTATGCAAGTTAACATTAACACTATAATTCAAACGTGTACAGAGAATATTTTTTACAATATATTAATCCACTCTCTTCTTCCCAGGTGATATTTCCAATCATAAGTACATAAGGAAATTTAACACAGCTTTGTAAATATCTAGTTTCATTAAGATACATTGTTGTTGTTGTTGTTGTTATGTGCCGTCAAGTCGCCTGCGACTCATAGCGACCCTATGTACAACAGCCCTAAACTCCGCTCTGTCCTGTGCCAATCGCACTGTCTCTGACACTCCCATCCCAATTATCCCAGTCACTGAATCAATCCACCTCATAGAGGGCCTTCCTCTCCTGCGCCGTCCCTCCACCCTCCCAAGCTGATGTCCCTCTCCAAGGACCGGTCTCTCCTCGCTACATGTCCGAAGTAAGTTAGACGGAGCCTCAGAATCCTTGCCTCCAAGGAGCCACCCGGTTTAACCCTCTCCAGGACAAATCTATTTGTTTTCCTAGCAGTCCATGGTATTCTCAGTACTCTTCTCCAGCACCACAGCTCAAAGGCATCAGTTCTCCTTCTATCCTCCTTGGTCATTGTCCAACTCTCTGATGCATAACAGGTGATTGCGAAGACTATGGCCTGTATCAGACGCACCTTAGTCTCCAGAGAGACACCACTGCTCTTCAGACTTTGGAGAGGTCCCTAACAGCAGACTTTTCCATGGCAATGAGCCTTTTAATTTCCTGGCTGCTGGTGCCAAGACTGTTGACTATGGAGCCAAGCAAACTAAAGCTGTGTACAATCTCAATCTCTTCACCATCCATCCTGATGCTGCTGATTGGTCCAGTGGTGAGAATCTTTGTCTTCTTGACATTGAGCCTCAATCCATATTGCAGGCTGCAGTCCTTGACACTCTGCAGCAGGTGCTTCAGGTCCTCCTCAGTTTCAGCAAGCAGGGTTGTGTCATCCGCATAACGCAGATTGTTGATAAATCGTCCACCAATCCTGACCCCACATTTCTCCTCATAGAGCCCAGCCTCCCGGATAATCTGTTCTGCATATAGGTTGAAAAGGTATGGAGATAGGATGCATCCCTGGTGTACGCCCTTCCCAATTTTGAACCATGCAGTGTTCCCTTGCTCTGTTCTGACGACTGCCTCTTGGTCCAAGTATAAGTTTCGCATTAGAACGATCAAGTGTTCTGGGATTCCCATTCTTCTCAGAGTCAGCCACAGTTTGTTATGATCTACACAGTCAAATGCCTTTGCATAGTCAATGAAACACAGATAGACATTCCTCTGGTATTCCCTGCTTTCCGCCAAGATCCATCTAACATCAGCTACAATATCTCTAGTACCACGACCCCTTCTGAAACCAGCCTGGACTTCTGGTAGTTCTCTGTTGATGTGCTGTTCCAGTCGTTTTTGGATAATTTTCAGTAAAATCTTGCTTGCATGTGAAATCAGTGAAATTGTTCTGTAGTTTCCACATTCAGTTGGGTCGCCTGTCTTTGGGATAGGAACAAATATCGATCTCTTCCAGTCAGTTGGCCAAGTGGTCGTTCTCCAGATTTCTTGGCACAACTTGGTGAGCACGTCCAGGGCAGCATCTGTTAACTGAAATATATCAATTGGTATACCATCTATTCCTGGAGCCTTATTTTTGGCCATGTCCTTCAAAGCCGCCTGAACTTCTTCTTTCATCACCATAGGCTCTTGCTCATATGTTGTTTCATGAAATTCTTCTGTGTCTTCCAATTCCTTTCGATACAGTGACTCAGTATATTGGTTCCATCTTTTTTTAATACTTCCGGGATCATTTAACGTTCTGCTGAAAGCACCCCTGATTATAGCAACTCGAGGTTTGAATTTGTTCTTCAGTTCCTTGAGCTTAAGATATGCTGAGCGAGTTCGGCCCTATTGATTTTCCGACTCCAACTCCTTGCACATTTCATTGTAATATTTTGCTTTGTCATCCCGTGCTGCCTTTTGAAATCTTCTATTCAGCTCTTTAAATCCTGGTTTTTTCTAGAAATCAATCCTCCTCTCCAGCTCCTGACTTTGCCTAATGCTGACATTAATTTCCAAAGAATCCTCCTTTTGATGTGGGGAGCTAGGCATATGTGGGGAAGGAGGTGACACTCCTCCATGCGAAGTAATGTTCTTATGGGCATGAGTATTAATAAACGGATAGTTTTGTTTCCATTTTAAATCTATATCTTTATATTTCTCCCCAGCGGAACCAAAAGGACTCCAATCTATGATGCTTCCAAAGGAAGTATTAACTAATACTCAGGCAGACTCTCCTTTACAATGAGTCCAATGTATCCAATTCTTTAAGTGGAAAAAAAAAATAGAAACCTGACATACTGGAAGATCTGGGATATCTTTAAATGAGTAAATGATATTTTTGAATCCATAAGCACTGAAAATAAACATATTGCCATGTGAGCTAGTATCATTTTGTAAATGGATAACCATGCCTGATAATCTTTAAGCAATGCGGGTCAGATCTGAAACAAACTGGGGTATCTATAGTTCTTATAGTATAATTGAAATTTCCCCTCCATTCTTCATTAGGCATAGCTGAACCACACTTATCGTAAGTATGAGGCGTCTAGTCTGAATCATTAATATAATATAATATAATATAATATAATATAATATAATATACACATTAATCAAAGGGTCCCACCATGAAACAGCTTTTAACAAAGGAGGATTTGGAATATATGCCTAGTAAGTGTGATTTTCAGCTTTTATAGTAGGTATCTGGGTAGACCAAAACTAGCATAGCATGAAACAAAGTGAATGCATTTAAATTTTGTCCATTCTTTTCCACCAAATTTTCTCCTTCATGGGAAAGGTGTTTCAGCTGCCCCCAATTTGGAAACTACTCCAGATGTGTTCTATTGGTTGCTTTTGGGTATTGAAGGTTTCTTCTTTGGCAAGCCACATCAGCAAAGTTGGCTGTGAATTTCATCATATCAAACTTCCTCTTGTTGGCCATATCTTAATTTTATTCTTTTTTCAGGAATTCAAATTCTTTCTAATGAATCTGTAGAAATATAAGCAAAACCTCTTTCCCCTTTGATTACATGATCCCTTTTCCAAACATTAGTAGTGCTAACAAAGTAGTAAATAGGTTGATATAACTCATCTGATGGAGCATCTTTATTATAAAACCAATGCAAATCAGCAGCTGATTGGCTATTCTTATCACAATTTAAGAATTTAAAGTATATAATGTTGTTAATAGTCTTATCTTTAAAGTATATAATGTTGTTAATATACTTTTCTTTGAGGAAGAATTTCCTATAACTCCCTCTTTGTTTTATTAACTATTCTCTTAATGTTTTATTTTTTTATAATTGCCTATCCTGTACTATTTCCTGAAATACTAAAAAATGTGTTATACTATAACAACAATAGAAAACTAAGTTTATGAGAGCAATAGGCAGATGCATTATCAGTTTTTACAGTGTTAGGCACTTCCATAGTAGTAAAAGCTTTAAGTAAACGTGTGATAACTGAATGTTTTTTTCAGAGGCTAAGACATGCTATCATTGTTTACAGTGGGGCTGCTTTTGCTAACAGGCTACTGCTGGCAATTTGTATTGTCTCTTACAGAGTCTGAAACTAATGGGCCTTCTTTTCTACCTTCTTGACTTAATTGTTTGCTCTGTTCTTGGAGACATCTTTCTCTTATAACGCACATTGCACCTGTGCTTGGGGAACACTGCTTTCTTTTTGAGCACTTGAAAAAGTTTAACTTTTTGGATTTTACAGCCAGTCAATTGAGGGTATAATTTTTATTATTTACAACTACTCTGAGAACTAAGTTGCTTTTCTCTCTTATCTGCTTCTAAACTTCTAGATCATTTATCTATGCAGCTGTGAAAGACTGGCTTGTTTGTTTAGTTTCAGCTCCGGACTACTGCCAAACGCAGTCTACTTTACTAATTTAAAGACTTTATCCTTTTAAAAATTTTTCAGCTGCAGCTTCTAATTTCTTTATTCATTTTTTACTCTGTTACTTACTTTCTGCTTTCTTCATTTTCCACAATAAGAGTTTTCTTTAATGTTAACTTCATTCTTTTATTTTTTACTTTTTTTACTGAAATTATCAAATTATATGAGCTCAAAACTATTACCGCATTAAACATAAGACAAAAAGACAACACCTTTGACCCGCCTCCATCTTCAAGTATCACATCGGCTCCCCTGCCCCAGCCTGCGACCCCGCTGCCAGCTCTGAATTTTGGGGCCCAAGGGCTGAAGGCCTTCAGGCCAGGACTTTACAAACAAAAACAAAAACAAAAACAGAACAAAACAAAAACCACACAAAAGAACAAAAACACATAGACTAAATTATAGCATTTTTCAATGTCACTTGAAAAAGTTGTCCAATATTGAAGATTTAGTTTCTTTCGACTACAAACAGCTGTTTGGTCCTACCACATTGGTCCCGCCAACTCAAGCAACAGGGAGGTACTGGACATCTCGATAGAGAAGTACTGACGTCAAACCAAGAACCCACTATCACCTTAGTTTTCAAAAACTCTTCCACTTCAATGTCTCGAAAGAAGCAGGGTACCTCATTCACCACACAAGCCCAAAACAATTTATCTCCCCCCCCCAAAAGGACACAGTAGCAATGGATTTCATGAAGCCACAAAGTCTGATGGAACTTTCTGATGCAGAATTTAGAAAAAAGAAGATTGAATGTTTTCAATGGATGAAAAACAAACTTGAAGAATTACAGGACACTACAGTCAAAAATCAGGAGGCGCTTAAAAAAACAATCCAAAACAATGCAGAGAAAACAAATGAGGCATTAGAGGCACTGGAAAAACAAGAAATCATAATCCAAAATATGAAATCTAAGATTTCTGATGCTGTCAACATGATGGAGGGACATACAAATAGAGGTGAAGAGATGGAAAACAGAATTAATGAAATAGAAGATAGAATTGTCACCACAGATATGACCGAGAAAAAAGCAGAAGCAAAAAAGAAGGAAACAGAAGAAAACTTAAGAATAATGTGGGATACCATTAAAAGAAATAACATCTGCATCATTGGAATCCCAGAATGGGAAGAAGGAAGTAAAGGCACTGAAAAAGTTGTGGAAGAATTACTAGAGGAAAACTTTCCAGGCATAATGAAGAATGACAGAATATATATTCAAGAAGCTGAGCGAATATCATATAGAATAGACCCTGAAAGAAAAACACCAAGGCATATCATTGTCAAATTTGCTAGAACCAAAGATAAGGAGAACATACTAAAAGCAACGAGAGAGAAACAAAGAGTAACCTATAAGGGAGAACAGATAAGATTAACTGCTGATTTCTCAGCAGAAACCATGCAAGCAAGAAGACAGTGGAATGGCATATATTGAACACTCAAAGAACACAACTTTCAACCAAGAATACTGTACCCAGCAAAACTATCCATCAATATGAAGGAGAGATCAAAATATTCCCAGAATTGCAGAACCTAGAGGAGTTCGTAAAAGCAAGACCAGCCTTACAGGAAACACTGAGAGACATCCTTCATTCAAAGATGTGACAGAAAGCAGGATGGATCAAAGTAACTAGCAACAACACCAAAAAGAATTGAACAAAATGACATCAATAAAACCCGACCTCTAAATAATTACACTGAACGTGAATGGTTTAAATGCACCACTGAAGAGAAAAAGAGTAGCATATTGGATAAAAAACCAAAATTCATCAATATGTTGCCTACAAGGGACACATCTGAAAAAATTAAGATAAAGAAAGACTAAAAATTAAAGGATGGGACAAAATATACCAAGCAAATGGCAACCAAAAAAAA
>NW_006400269.1:89464-99329 GCF_000299155.1 Elephantulus edwardii
GTTCCCACCGGCTGGCGGCGGGGTGCGTTCCCCCGGCTGGCGGCGGCGTTCCTGGTCTGGCAGCGGCGTTCCCCCGGTCTGGCGGGCGGCGGCGTGCGTTCCCCCGGTGTTCCCTGGTCTGGCGAAGGCGTTCCCCCAGCTGGTGGCCTCGCCCTCGCGCTGCGTCGCCCTCGCCTGTAGATGTTCATTGAAATGAAAAAGAAACAAAGTAATTTAAAAAAGACAACAAAGAAACAACAGCAAACTTAAACAACAACCAAAAAACAAACAAACAAACAAAAAAAACCACAACAAACCACAGAATAATTAACAGATATTTAGAGGCCTCTGTTTTGAGTCTTGGCACCTTTTTTCTTTTTCTAAATTGTGTTTTAAATTATGAATAATTTTCGGGGAAGAGCATTCTTTGGTTTAGCACACACTAATTTCAGGATTGTGTTTTCTTAAGGCTTTTTATGAATGTTACAAAGGCTGTTTCTTGACTTCAGCTTTACCCCTTTTTAAGGTAATATCACTTATTTAATATTCATATACATATTCAGTCATTTCTTTTAGCAATTTTCTTGGCTTATGAGCACAATCATGCATAGATATTATTACTATGCCTATAGCATATTAATTTATATTCATTATAAAGTATCATTAATTCTATCTAATTATTTACATTATTAATTTATATTATGATAAAGCCTAAGCTGGCAAAAATCAATAGGAACCTGTTCTCTTTTTTTGATGTGCTTTTTGTAAATTTCTCATAATATTTAGCCAAGTTTTTTAATTTAACTTTGCACTACTCACTATTTTAAATCAGTGTTTCTGTACAAACTGAAACAACTGCAAAAAAAGGTTTTCCTTCTACTTTTTTCAGCAATCTGATGAATTTTTAAAAAGCTTTCATTTTCTGTTAGCAAATCAGGATTTTTACTTTCTCTTCCTCAGTTATAGGAGGAGGAGGCACCACAGGAGATGTAGGATTTCCTGTCTGATGCGTCCTCCTGAAGGCTTTCCTGACCGGGTTTCCAAACTTTAAGATTCAACCGATTCCTTCCTGTTGGATGGAACCAATAACAATGTTTTCTCACTGCTTTAAATAACTTTTTAAAGGATTTGTTAGAAATCCCTATACCAGAGCCTTATAAGAGGCCCTGCAAAACAGCTATATATTGCTGCTCTGCTCTCTGGGAATTCCTCATAATTCTGCCCTGAACATATGCCGAAAGCTTCGCTTCTCTCCTAGTGAACCCACTTTCGGTTTCTTCCCGTACCCAATCTTACCTTCTCGAGCCCCACGGTTGGGCACCAAATGTTGTTTGTGTGTTTGCGGAGAGAAGACCAGTGAGAAGAAATGTGGGTTTTCAGGGGGTCATCGCTCTCTCAGACAAATGACATTGAGAGTTTGTGAAGCCCCTCTTTTTATTAGCAGAAAATCAAAGCTTACAGTAAAGCATGATCTCATAAGGTGGGTAAATTTAAACATGTGGAACAAAGCACAGGTAATATGGAACAAAGCATAGATAGGCATAAACAGTTTTCAAGAAAACATCTTTCTACTCATGAACAGGGTCTTACTGCACTCCTAACAACCTTACCAAGAACTTTAGAAAATAGCCTTTGTTTAACAGAGAATTTTCAGATCTCTTTTATGTTGGTACGTTCCAGGGAGTATGAGACTGCTTTCCGTCCCATCCGTTCTTGGTATTGTGTGCTTGCTTTCAGGCATTGAAGCCAAGTCCTTTTGCACGTATTCCTCAGCCACTAGTACCAGAGACACTATTAACCCTGTGTATTCCAGAATGACGCTACGACCTCTTCAGAACCCAGTTTTGACTCTGGCAGTTCTCTGCAGTGTCAATGCACTGTTCTAGATGTTATTTGATAAACTTTAGCAATATTCCATTTGCATACAACATTGATGATATTGTTCAATAATTTCCACATTCTGTTGGATCATTTATCTTGGGATACAGATGTCTTCCTACTGGGTGGCCAGGTCTTCCAAATTCCCTGGAACATACTAGAAAGCATGTTCAAGATTGTATCTGTCATTTGAAACATGCCAATTGGTAGTCCATAAATTTCTGGAACCTTATTTTTTGCCAATACCTTCAGTGCACCTTGAAATTCTTCCATCATTACCTTTGAGTCTTGATCATATGCTGCTTTCTAAAATGGTTCCATGCTAGTCAATTCTTTTCGGTGCAGTGTCTCTGTGTATTCCCATCAGGTTTTTTTCTTTTTCTTTTCCTTTTTTTTCTGGTCCCAAAAGGCCTTTATTGCTGGTCTGAAGGGGATGCCAAGTGACTGACTGCAGAGGTCAAAATGCTGCCAGGGGTGAGCTCTGGTGGCCTAGTGGCAAGAAGCTCTACTGCAATTCCAGAGGTGCGTGGCTCAAATCCACCAGGTGCTCTACTGGAGATGGAGGAATAATCTCCTCCTGTGCCAGTCAGATCAGAATTGATGGTACATACACAAAAAAATAATAAAATTTTTAAAAGAAAATGGTGCCAGGGCAGACAAGAGGGTTGGAAGATAATATTTTGCTGGAAATTTGTGGACAAGGGTCACTTTATCAGGAAATAGATGTTAACAAGTTTCTTCAAGGAATATTTAGGCCTGAGGGCAACAGTGACATTCTTCCTCCATTACAGATCTCAAAGCAATATAGTAATTAGGAACAGAGTTATCTCTGGCCTTCAGGGCCAGGCAATATAGGAGGAGCTGGTGATGGTTTCCTGTAAGGTCTGAAGGAGAAGCATCGTTTTCAGTATTCCTGGGCAGTTGCTAGGGAGATGGCTGTGAGGCACTCCACTATAAAACAGCAAGCATGGGGAGGGGGGGAAGTTATGACTAGAAAGGGATTAGGATGGGGGTAGCCAAGAGAGTATTCCTAGCTGCTACTGGGTGTCTGGTTTTCTATTTAGGATGTTAGTTTAAAGAAACAACAGTCTTCTCCTAGAAACAGGCAGAGTCCACCCTTTTCCATAAGTAATAGATTAAGTCTTTTTCTATTTTGTAATACAACTGCCACTACGGAGTCATTTGGTCTCAGACAGTCTAGTGAGGAGTTTTTCTAGGGAGATGTTTAAGCCTGTAGTGTTAGTAGGAGCTCCTGTTATCATTCCCAGGCTGGACATTAAAGGGAGGAGTCCTATTTTGGTTGTTTGTGTTTGAGGTGCTGGGTTAGAGGGATAGGTATTAGTTGGGAGTTGGTTTGGTGAGCAGGCAAGAGAAGAAAAGACTGCTTTTGCTTTCAGGCATCTTTAGAAGTTGACTCTGAAGAAAAGCTGGACTTAGTCTGTGTTGACTTCTCATTCATATTACCTTGATCATAGAGATAGATTTAGGTGGTTGAGAATTACAGCCACTGTTGGATGTTGTTGGATTCAAATGGTAAATGGCTTTCAACCTTTGGGACCAGAAGGAAAGTCAGAGGACAAAAAGATAAAACAGGGAGGGAGAAGCTTGGCCTATTTTGAAGGGTACCAGCCAGACCAATGAGGAGTCTAGGCAGGTTCTTGCATTACTCACACAGAAATGGAAAGGAGATTTTGACCTATGAGTGGGCATTCTTCCTAGTCAGTGAAACATAAGTTAGATTTTAAAAAAGAGTTTAAAGAGAGAGAGAGAAATAAAGAAGCTAGTCCCAAGAAACTAACAGGCCTTTATTGTTGATTTGAAAGGTAAGCAAAATGACTCATATAGAGAAGGTCGAAAGGGCCCCCTCCACCTTCTTTTGATGCTTCCTGAGACTTTTCACATAGCATCTCTCAGCAACTCGAGACTTGATTTAGTTTTTCAGTTCCTTCAGCTCAATATCAGCAGTAAAAACCAGGTCAGGTGCTAAATATAGAGCAGTTCATTAATTACTCACCTGAAAATTCAAATTGATGCTGAAGAAAATTAGAGAAGCCTGCCAGAACCAAAATAAAACCTTGAGTCTATCTCATCTGAACTTAAAAAACTATCTTAAGAATAGGTTTGAAACATTGAACATTAATGATTAGTGTCATACCAGATTAGTTTTGGTATGACATCAAGGACATCATCCATGAAGAAAACAAAAGGTTATTCCAAAGATGAGTGATAAAGAAAAGACAAAAATGGATGCCATAAAGGAGTCTGAAAATTGCACTAGAATGTTGAGAAACCAAAACAAAGGAAAGATGTGCTGAAGTAAAAGAGTTGAAGAGAAGATTTCAAATGGCAGGTCAATAAGACAAAACATTTTAACAGAATGTGCAAAGAGCTAGAGTTGGAGAATAAAAAGAGAAGAAATTGCTCAACACCTCAAGCTGAAAGAACTGAAAAACCATTTCAAGCTTTGAGTCGCAATACTGAGAGATGTTACAGAAAAGCAGAGGGTGAGTAAAAAAAGGAAGACCTCAATGGGGTGATTGACACAAGACTTTAACAATAAGTTCAAGCACACTGATATATATGAGGATGGCACAGGCTCGGGCAGTACTTCATTCTGTTGTACATAGATAGAGTCACTATGTGAGCAAACTGCATAGTGCCTAAAAGTACAAGACTAGAGCACACAAATTATAACCTGCAAGTCTATCCTGCCATGCCCACTCAGTTGGGTAGTGGGTATGGCTACTTTCTTATAATGGGAGATTTGAGTGATTATAACAGAGATGGCATGGCATGGCCTGCAGAGCTTGAAATATTTACTATCTGGAAATTTGTTGGAAAAGTTTCCAAATATCTAGGATAAGTAACTTGTTCTTTCATGCCTGTTATGTGCGATAACGCTTTAAAAAAGGAAATCTCTGGAAACTACTCAGTTCAAAAGAATATACAAGGTTTCATTAGTCTTTCAAAGATTAATAATGACTAAGCTGGAAGGAAGACACTCCCAGTGGTTACATTTACTTAAACCTTTTCACCTAACCAGATCCACCTCAACCACCCATGTATTTGAACTCTCCTCATTGTAGGCCAGAAAAGAGAATAAGGTGTTCCCTGGAGGTTGCTTCTCTCTTCCCTCAGTACCTGGGTACAAGATGGAGAACAGACTCAATGAAGATGATAGAATGTGATAGGGTGAGGACCAGCATTGTTCAGTTCTTTCTAACCAAGAGGGAAAACAAGGAACCCATAGGATCACTGCAAAGAGCACACATTTATACCCATATTTATACACATATATAAAAACAAATATATGATTATTCTGCTTGTTTTCTTGTTAAAAATGATTGAAGATCATTGGGGTTAAGCCAACATTGGTAAGAAAGACTTGGAAAGTCCAAGATCAGGCATAAGACGGTACCAAGGTACTTGCAGCTCTGAAAAAATACCAGTCTCCTGTCATGGAATGACTTGCCAGGCAATAGGAGAACCTGTAGCAGAGAAGATTTTGAGTGACTCAGGAGCTGAAGAAATACCCAAAGCTGGTGCTCCCCACAACATCCTGGCATAATTAGCTCCTTATTTGCACTTATTCCACTTCCTTGAATTTGCATCACCACCTCCCACGTCATCACTCCTCTACTATTTCCCCCAGTTCTACTATTTCTATAGGGAGATATTTTCCACTTCCTGAATATAGGAAGGAAGTTCTGTACCCTCAGAAGCCACAAGGGCAGAAAGGATTTGATACACACATTGTGCAATCTGACTGTTTGACACAATGGTTTCACTTCCCAAAACAGGTCCGGAAGGTGACCAGGTTTGGTGTTTGCTCTATGGGGTCAGGATGAGACATAGTAGAACCACAGAAACTGTTACATCAAGGGGCATAGTCCCACATGTCCAAAATTTCCCTTGAGGTTGTATGAATTAGAATTCATACAGCCTACTTCGACCACACTGACATTGCATGAATAACTCCATCTTTGCTGGCCTTGGTTTCTTCATCTACTATTCACACTTAATTAATGATTTACACCTTCACATAAGTGATCCCATTAGACAGAGTGGGATTGCTAGAAAGAAAATTAAGGACACACAGATGCTCACTGACAAGAGCACACTAGAAAACTCCAAAACCTGCAATTCTATAATTGGAAGATGCATAAAATGTTGTTGTTCTTATGTGCCATCGAGTCACTTGTGATTCATAGCGACCCTATGTACAACAGCCTTAAACCCTCCTCTATCCTGTGCCAATCTCACTGCCCATCCCATCCCGATTACCCCAGTCACTGAATCAATCCACCTCATAGAGGGCCTTCCCCTCCTGCGCTGTCCCCCCACCCTCCCAAGCATGATGTCCCTCTCCAAGGACCTCTCCCTCCTTACAACATGTCCAAAATATGTCAGACGAAGAATCCTTGCCTCCAAGGAGCAGCCTGATCTAACCCTCTCCAGGATGAATCTGTTTGTTTTCTTGGCAGTCCAGAGTACATTCAATACTCCTCTCCAGCACCACAACTCAAAGGCATCAATTCTCCTTCTATCCTCCTTAGTCATTGTCCAACTTGCATAACAAGTGAGTTCTAAGACCATAGCCTGTATCAGATGCACCTTAGTCTCCAGAGAGACACCATTGCTCTTCAGTACTTTGGAGAGGTCCCTAACAGCAGACTTTCCCATTGCAATACTTTTTTTTATTTTCTGGCTACTGGTGCCAAGAGTGTTGACCGTGGAGCCAAGCAGACTAAAGTTGTTAACAATCTCAATCTCTTCACCATCCATCCTGATGCTGCCAATTGATCCAGTGGTGAGAATCTTTGTCTTCTTAACATTGAGGTAGCTCAAAATTCTTGACCTATCTATCCTAAGCCCTAGAAGTAGAAGGAATTAACTAAGCACTGACATTTGGAACACTTGCATACCTCCTTCTCGGTCACAGGCCTTCATCCTCCTTTCTCACCTTCCAATCAAGAGCAATGAATTGAGGTCATCTCTGTGTGCTCTGTCAGGTTGGACCACAGATAGAGCCACCAGATCACCAGGATCTCTAATCCCAGTACAGATACATGGAGGAAGGTGGCAGTGGCATTAATGAGGTTGGAAATCAGTGGCTAATTTGTAGAGTGAAACTTTAGGAGGGAAAACAAAGAATTTCCTTAAGAATCTGCATGACTGCAAAAGTGCATATTCTCTGTCCTATGCACAAGTGACCAGTGGCTCCTGAAGTTGACCAAGAACTTCAGAGATACAGAATCCAGACTGGGAGAGTCATTGTCATTTTATTAGGCCAATTTACAAAGTATAGGATCCTTCCTACCTGGAGAAGGAAGATGTGTGCTCATATCAATGTGTGTATCTGTGTCTTCTTCCTTTTGCCCTAGAAATTCTAAATTAGTATCTTTTTAATTTAGGAAAAGATAAATATTTTAATACTGATTTCAACTATGTAATGGTTGTCAGAAAAACAACATATTGCATGATGACACATGTTTTGCCCTTCTATGTATTGGAGAATTATTTTACTTTCCCAGCCCCCTGTCCTAGACATTCCCACCAATCTTCTCTTTTTATTTGGTTGCGAAATCAGTTGGCCAAAAGGGAAATTTCTCAGCTCTCCACTTCTGCTTTTAGAGGCAATAAAACAGCAAGAGTGAGACAAATTGGAAGAGTGAACGTCTTGGAGGCACCACAGGCCTACCCGGATTCTCTCTTGCCAATCCTTATCATTGAGGTATGATGATTTTAACTGACTTTTACAAATAACTAAGTCCTAAGTGTAAGTAAATAAGTCAATCTCTGTCTCTCTTTCTCTGCCTGAGCATTAGGGTTTTTGCCAGCTATGAGATGGTTTATGAAACATTCTAGAAATAGATACTGCTTTTCTAGCAGCTGTTACTTGGGAGATAAATGTCAAGGCCTTTGTTCCAAGTGCTATATTGCTTCTAACAAATACATTCATGGCTTGAGTTTACACTAACAAATATTTACCTCTAGCTCTTCCGTGTATGAATGTATTCATTCCAAGATTGTTTCTTTGCATGTCTACCATATTCTAGGTGCTGAGAGAAGCTAGTAGGGCCTGGAAACGACGATTAAATGGTCACCCTTTCTTCTTTACACAGGTTTCTGAAACAGCCATGGCAGTTGCCTCTGAATTTGACAGCAAGATCATGAATTACTACAGGTCAGTGGAAAGACAAGTCCCAAGAGCGGGATACCCCCCTTTCATGAGTGTGGTCTTCATTATGCCTGGAAACCAGATTTGTCCCCATTCTGTCTCTTCAACGGCAGGCAGGGTTCCAAATTAATCTTTGCAAACTGATTTCTCACTAAAGTCTGTTCTCCTATACACTGCACTTCAGATACTTCCTATGCACTGCAAATTGGAGAAAAAGATTCCAAATAAACAGTGCAAGGGACCTCTTTGCAACATTTGACTCCAGTGAGAGGGCAAATTCAGATTTTTAATTGACTCCAAAGGTTAAGTCTCAGGGAATCAACAGGGAGCACCCTGGGTGTCTTGCCTTGTTCCAACGTGATAACCCATGCATTAGACAGTTTCATACTATCACCATGGAACTTGTCAGAAATCTCTAGGTACTTTTGAGTTTTAAGTCATTTGAAGTGTCCTATTAACAGAGAAGACTTCTTATAGGGAAAGATAAATAAAGTAGCATAGGAGACATAATGAAGTAATTTCTCTTGTTTTTATTACAGCAGCAATGATAATGACCGGTGCTTTGAGATTGATGGCCCCAAACAGATGAAGGTGAGGCTGTTGATTTGGTTTCCAATCTACAGAAGGGCTTTGGGCTTTGATACAGAAATCACTCAAAGAAGAGTCAGGGCCATCTTGCGCTTGTGATATTTTGCAACAGAATGAGTTCTGCCTCTCTCAGGGGAGTAGATGCAGGGTGCAAGGCAGCTCCACATACCATGATGGTAATCTACTGGCAAGTCATGATGGAGAAAGCCAGGGTACAAGGGCCAGTGCTGACAGTGTTTTTGCCTCGTGTTAGGGAGGCTGCCTGGGCCAAAAGGCTTCCTAAGATTTGATTCTCCTTTTACCATTCTCTTGAGTCAAACTCTGATCCTCAGAGAAGATGACCTTAACATTTATCCAATGTCAACATTCATGCTGGAATAGTTCTCTGTTATCTGGAATGGAGCTTATGACAAGATATAGCTGACAGAAATTAAAAGTTGAACTGAGGGAAGGTAGGGGGAGGGAGGAAAATGTGCAACAACAAATGAATGGAAATCCAACTTTTCTGTAAACTTTCATTAAAATTCTAATAAAAATTTTTTTAAAAAAGTGAACTGAGTTGAAAAAGACGAAGAAAGCATTAGCTTCCTGTTTGACCTTGACAAATCATTTCACCCCTTTGAGCCACAAGTGAAAAGTAACAAGCAGGACTCAGAGGATCTCTGGGGAGCCTAGCATCCTTCCTGCAGCATGTTCGAGCATTAGGTATGAGAGAAATTTTAAGAACAGATTTATTATAAAAGAATATCATGCAAGCATGAGAAAATCCATATTCTGCCTCTCACAGGCCTATCTCTGGATATACCACTCACCCTTTCTAGGATTCAGAGAACTAAGCGATTGTCTCTCATTAGAAGGTCGCTTAGGCCTCAGGCCCTTTCTACTTCTCTGATTCCTCTCGAAACAGAAATCCCTACCTTGACACCTCCGCACACTCACTCCCTTGTTTTCTCCAAAGTATGGTTTCCCAGACCTGGACCCCTGTTCTCCAGAAGAGGGCATCCAGCTTCAGATCTCCTACAAACACTACAAGAAGAGCTTCAAGCAGGTCGTGTCAGTCATTGTAGCAGTGGAGAAGCTGAAGACTGTCCTGGTTCCCTGCTCACCAGCCTCACTGGCCACACTTTTTTCCTTCATTTTCGAAGAAGGTACTTAATAAGAATCTCAAAATCAATCTCTCTCTCTCTCAATCTCTCTCTCTCTCTGTCTCTCTCTCTGTCTCTCTCTCTCCTCTCTCTC
>NW_006400269.1:100772-103222 GCF_000299155.1 Elephantulus edwardii
GGTCAAAGGTGATGCATCCTGTAAAATTGCTATGTAGATAGGTTTTTCTTGGCCCGAGGGCCGCAGTTTATGTATAAGTTTATATATAGGTTATAAATAAGGAAAGTCAAGCAAAACCAAGAGAACAAGACAAAAAGTAAAGATGTGGGAGCTCTAAAGGAACCATGAAAGAGGAGCAATGTGGTCGGTGGGGTAAGTTAAAGAGAATGTCAAGAAGGTAAGAGTCAGCCCAAATTGAATGAGAAGGTGGACTCCAGACAGAAGAGAGGGAAAGGGGAGAGGAGCTCCAGGGAGAAGATGAGCATACACAGTGACATATGAATGAAGGATGCAAAAAGCAAACTTCTAGCATTATAAACCCTACCTGAAACAAATTAAAATACATAAACGAGCCAGGGGAACAATATATTGTCAAATAATCCATTCAAAAGAATTTTCTCAAAACATTAGAAAACAATGACAAATATAAAAAACGGGTGGAGGAAAGAGAACAAAAGTATCTTGTTGAAGAGAAAAGTGAACTGGGGGGCGGGGGAAGAGGGAAAATGTGCAACAATGAATAATTGGAAATCTAAGTTTTCTGTAAACTTTCATTAAAATATCTATTAAAAATTGTTTAAAAATATTTTCATAAAATCCATTCAAAAGAATTTCTTCAAAACATCAGATGAGAATGTGCGGGGGTGGGGGATTTATCATGGGGTTGTACAATTTGATGAGTAGGAGGGTCAGGGAAATTGGAAAATTTAAAAAAAAAAGGAAAATACCACAACAAGATAAAAGTAAACAATCCAGTTGCAAAATGGCACAGGATATGAACAGACACTTCACCAAATAATTCAGATGACAAACAAACACATGAAGAAATGCTTAAAATCCCTAGCTGTGAGAGAGATGCAAACCAAAACAACTATGAAATATCATCTCACCCCAGTAAGAATAGCGAAATTTAACAGAGCAGCAAACAGCAGATGTTGGTAAGGTTGTGGAGGAATTGGAACCCTTATTCTCTGCTGGTAGGAGTGTAAAATGGTGCAACCATTATGGGAGGCGGTATGGCGCTTTCTCAAAAAGTTGGAAATAGAAATACTATTTGACCCAGCAATTCCACTACTGGGAATATATCGTAAAGAAACCAGAACTGCCACCCAAACAGATACACGCACACCCATGTTTATTGTTGCTTTGTTCACAATAGCAAAGGACTGGAAACAGCCCAAGTGCCCATCAAAAAACAAATAGAGAAGCTGTGGTATATTCACATAATGGAA
Source organism: Elephantulus edwardii (assembly GCF_000299155.1). NCBI lineage: Eukaryota > Metazoa > Chordata > Mammalia > Macroscelidea > Macroscelididae > Elephantulus > Elephantulus edwardii. Next base: position 102,044 of record NW_006400269.1, read on the forward strand.
TATTATGCAGCACTGAAGAACAAGGAACTCATGAAATATTATACAAAATGGGTGACCATGTAGGACATTATATTGAATGAAATATCTCAGTCACAAAAAGACAAATTTTGTATAATGTCACTGTTAATGTCACAGGACTGATATTGGGGTTGGTGGGGGGAGAGGGCATAAATAAAATACAGGGCATTGAAACAGACAAGGAAGAGAACTGTATAAAAGTAACATATGATTAAGTATTATTGGCATGAAAAGAGTCCAGAAAAAGAGTTGCATAGTAAAGTGGTCGGGTCAGCGGGCAAGAGGGAACTGAACTGTATAACAATGAAAGAACTTTTTTTCCAAAGGGGGGGAAAAAAAAGCAAACCTGGGGTGGGGAGGGGAGACAGGGAGGAAAATGTGTAACAATGAATGAATGGAAATAAAAAAAGAAAAGAGATCTTTGACAACAACCAAAAAAGGGGGATGTTGATTGTGAAACAAAAAAAAGGGGGGGAACAATAACAACGCCCACCCCCCAAAAAAAACCCAAAACAAAAATTAAAAAACATGGACAAATGCCAAAAAGGAGTGGAAGGAAGAGAACAAAAACAAAAACAAACAAACAAAAAAATCCAGACCACAAAACAGGCAAAGAATATGAACAGGGTGAGCTCGGCTGGCCTAGGGGCAAGAATCTGCACTGCAATCCCAGAGGTGTGCGGTTCAAATCCACCAGATGCTCTGCTGGAGAAGGAGGGACAATCTCCTCCTGTACTAGTCAGATACGATTTGACAGTACACACACTCAAAATAAAATAATTTTAGGGGAGCTCTGGTGGCCTAGTGGCAAGGAGCTGCAACTACAATCCCAGAAGTGCACGGTTCGAATCCACCAGATGCTCTGCCGGGGAAGGAGGGGCAATCTCCTCCAGTACCAGTCAGATCTGATTTGACGGTACAAGCACACAAAAATTAAAAAAAAAAAAAAAGAAGATGAACAGGCTGCTCACAGAAAAGGAAATGCTATTACATCTTGGGCAGAGTGAGAGATGCTTAACATTTCTCATAAGAAAAGCAATTTTAAAGCATTTTGATATGTTGTTATTGTTGTTGTTATGTGCCGTCGAGTCGCCTGCGACTCATAGCGACCCTATGTACAACAGCCCTAAACTCCGCTCTGTCCTGTGCCAATCGCACTGT
>NW_006400269.1:103322-108047 GCF_000299155.1 Elephantulus edwardii
CTATCTCTCAAGGCTGACCATCATTAGGTTTCAGTTACTGTCAATTGCATGGGAGGAGAATGCCCATCTGGAGGATTCAAACCATCAGAGAGGTGGAGCCTCAATTTCCTACGAACTAGGGCACCATAGTTTCCCTAATAATGCGATGTTGCTGTTGTTGTTGTGTACCTTAGAGCCCGAGCTGGCCCACAGCTGACCCTCTGGAGGGTTTTCAGAGGCAGTTAATCACTCGGGAGGAGATTGTCCATCCTCCTGTGGAACAACTGATGGCCTTGAACTGTGTGCCTTTGTGATTTAAGAGCAGCTTCTTGCCACTAGGCCACCAGAGCCCCTAATAATGCAATAGTCAAATAAATACCCTGGAAGCGGAAACCATTAAATGACAGAAGGCCCAGGTAAGAGAGAACAGAGAATCTTACAAGTCAATGTAATCTTATTTTCAGATGGAATCTTTGGGTGGTAAAGTTAGAATAACTTGCTTCTTATCAAAAGGTTGGTGGTTCAAGTCTACCTGGGGTTTCCAGAAATCAAAATTGACTGTGAAGTACTTGTTCTAGGGTTTAAGTTGAAATTGTTGTTAAAGTAAGATCATGATAGCTACTCACATGTGCAAAACTTGCATTATGTGCTATTGCAACAAGCAATTGAGCTACAATCCTATAGAGTTAGATATTCTTACTTTTTTCTCCCACCCCAAACTCCTTCCACCTTAATATCATAATTGAATATTGGATATACTTGTACAGATGTCACCCAAGAAGCCAGATTCTGCAGCCTCATGTCATCAGACTTGCCCTTCTGATTTTCCATTTCGGGACCTGCGTTTCACATTTCAGAATTCATTGACTTGGATGACATCTATGAGTGTGACGTGGCTGTACTGTCCCTAAACTGCAGGCTCCGGGACATAGACCAAAAGTGCTTGGTGATGTCGGGTCCATATGAGCTACAGGCCCTTCACCTCAATGGTGAGAATATAGAACAACAAGGTAACTTGGAACATTTTTTTTAATTAATATTTGTGTGAAAGTTTACAGAGTAAACTGACTTTCCAATTAACTCACAATTATTTTATAACATTAATTACAATAAAACATAACATCATTATTCCCATTTACTCCCTGTGATTATTTCCATTGATTCTTCTGAACTTTATCCCTGGGAAATGTTGTCTTTTGTAGCTTATGTGATTGATGTAAGGACCACATGCCCTCCTGGGGTTACTGTTCCCTGTCTACTGACACCTGTCTGTTCTTTTGGTGAAAGTAAAGCTACACAAATGACTTTTGTTCCAGACTTGAAGGATAACTAAGGCCATAGTGTCAGGGCTCCCATTAGTCTGTATCAGATCAAAAAGTCTGGACATTTTTATGATTTTTACTTTTGTTCCAAACTTTCTCCCATTCCGTCCAGGACTTCTGCTGTGATGATACATTTTAGAGTAAACAAAAGTGGTAGCTGGGTACCATCTAGTATTTCTGGTCTTGGTTTCATGGAAGTTTACGTTCATATGATGTGTGAGTCCCTTATGCTCCTTTTTTCTATACATCTCTTCTTCTCTCCACTTCTTTTTTTTTCTGAACAAGGAGAGACCCAGAGGTGGCCACCTATAAGCAGTAGAATGTAGATCACTGACTTCATGGACTGCATAACTTATGATGTTTTGTTTTTCCTTCCTGACCTGCTGGTAGCTTGCTAACCTTCATGTTTTTAACCAAAAGGGATATTAAGATAAACTCTCAATAAGTAAAAACTGATAGGAAAAATAAAAAATTAACTTGTTTCCACCCTAGCAGTAGAGCCAGATTGATTGTCTCTGCACATTTCTTTTTCAGTAAGAGGTGAAACAGGCCATGGCCTTTGTAATCACTTGCTATGTGTGAGAAAGCTGGACAATGACTAGAGATGATAGAAGGAGACTTGATGCCTTTGAGCTGTGGTGCTGGAGAAGAGTATTGGATATACCAGGGACTGCTAAGGAAATTAACAGCTTCATCCTGGAGAGGGTTATACCAGGTTGCTCCTTGGAGGCAAGGATTCTGAGGCTTCGTCTGACATAGTTTGGACATGTTGCAAGGAGGGACCAGTACTTGGAAAGGGATGTCATGCTTGGGAGGGTGGAGGGAGATCACAGGAGAAGAAGACCCTCGATGAGGTGGATTGATTCAGGGGTAGGTGTGTCAGAAACAGTGAGATTGGCACAGGATAGAGCAGAGTTTAGGGCTGTTGTACATAGGGTCGCTATGAGTCGCATTCTATTTGAAGGCGCATAACAACAACAATATTGTCTGGGAGAAGCCAGGTCACCTTTCCTATTAGGCCAAAAGGATCTGTGTGTGAGTTCCCACAGAGTATGTCAATTTCTACTGATCCTGGAACAGGAAATTAAACTAGACCACAATCTCTGTTCTTTCTCCAGTGGTGTTCTCCATGGTGTTTGTACAAGGAGAAATAAGTCAAGAGAAGATCCCTGTGGCCTTGGGCCTCAAGGGAAATAGTTTGTACCTGTCCTGTGTGATGAGTGATGGGAAGCCCACCCTGCAGCTGGAGGTGAGTACCAGGAGTTAATATCCTCTCAGGCTTCTCTGAAGCTCCTCCACTATTACTTCGAGGCCAACCTCCTTCTCCTCCCCAGAAAATCTAGGGACCAATCTACCCGACAATTTGTGTACCTATAAAAAAATCAGTTTCATTTCATAATAATGCAGCATTTACTCATCAATGACATCATTTTGCTGATGATATGAAATGTTCTTGTGCCATTAGTATTGGGAAGATTATCAATCATTATCGGGCTTGCTCCAACTGATAGATAATATTTTCATAAATCAACTAGTTAAGGGAAGACAGTCATCCACCATATTCTTCACTCTCCCCACACAACTTTGCCAGCCAAAGTTTTGTTTCCAATTTGATGTCCTAATAAGAGGAGTTTTAATTTACTTTGCACTTTAGAAAAAAATCCAACTCCCATTATGCTCCCCAGCACTTGAGACTAAGCTTCAGTATATGATAAGAGTTCCTTAGCCATCAAGTCAGTTCTGGTGTGTACAGAGTAGAGGAGCTCCTTTCAAAACGAGGTCATCTCGGGAGCCTATTGGTAAGCTTGAACCAGTAGTGTTTCAGCTGGTTGTTGAGCCCTTAAACATTTGTGCTGCCCAGGAGAATTCCCATTACCTCAATATCGGAAAGTGAGAGTCACAAAGACAGCACCTATTTCCTGCCCAGCAGTCTGCCCACCAGTTCCTTTCTAGCCAATCCACAGAACTTCACCAGAGTGTCTCAGACCCCTCACAAAAGGGCTTCTCCCTATGTTTCTGCAGAAAACTGATCCTAAACTTTACCCCAAAAAGAAGATGGAAAAGCGATTTGTCTTCAACAAGCTGCAAGTCAAGGATAAGGTGGAATTTGAGTCAGCAGAGTACCCCAACTGGTACATCAGCACCTCTCAAATGGATGAAATGCCCATCTTCCTAGGAAATAACAGAGGTGGCCAGGATATAACTGACTTCACCATGGAGGAAGTGTAGTCCCAACGAGGCCTGGTTCTGGAAAGTCCACGTGTACTGAGGACCCTTGAAGCCGGCTTGGAGCATGGCCTCAACCAGGACTTGACAGTTGTCTAGACTAAGGCCAGTAGGCTTTTCCATGGAGGTCTGGGCAAGGAGTTTCCTACCCTCCAGCCGGGAGCTGCCTAAGGTTGTCCTAGTGCCCAAGGCCAAGCCTGTGATTCCCTCTCTGGCCCCTTTGCTGAGCCAGCCTTTCCGATGTCTCCCCCTTGCTCAGAGACAGCCTGACTACCCCTATTTCACATTTGTTCAAAGACCCCCCTCTGTCCTTCACTCCCAGCTTCTATCAGCAGTGGCTGCTTGACTATTTATTTATTTATTTATTGAAAGGTAGTTTTAACTACTTACTTAACCTAAATCAAAGAGAGGCAAGAAGCAGCCATGACTGTGAATGGCTCCCAGCTTCAATATCTATGGAAATCATTTCATCTGAACTAGTGTACTATCTTTATATGCTGTCTTTTTATTGTAGATTATTTAAATGGTTATATTTATGAATGCGAATGTATTAAGTGTACTGCTTTAATGGTTTGGAAATAAATGTTAATAAAAATATTTTCTGTGCCTGATAATTGGCTTTTCTCAGAATTTAAATAGAAGGATACAAATAAATGGGACTTCAAAAAACAAAATCATAAATGGGCCTCTAACAAACCCGTTTGGGGAGTTAAATGTCTATCTTCATTGCTGAATGCTTTCAGGCATCTAGAAACATCCCTGGTCATCACACACAAGCCTCCCTACACTTTGCCTTTATTTCTGCCTTGAAACAATGGTGCATAAGCTTCATCTGAAATACATGATCACCTAGAGACTTATAGGAAGTAAAGGTTGATGGTTGTGGAGTAGCACAGAGTCAACACTGATCCTCTGATCCTTCTGCAAGTTTTCAGAGGCAATAATCACTTGGAAGGAGAGTGTCCATCTTTCTCCCAAATACTGGCTGATGGTTTCGAATCCTCTATCTTTGGATTGGCAGTACAATTCCCTACCACTAAGCCATCAGAACTCCCTAAGCGTTCATGGTAATGATTTCTCTACTTACACAGCAAATATTTCTGCGTTAGGAGTTATGAGTGCAGAAACAAGAAAGGGACAAAGTCCATAGTTAAATGGGAGTTTATGTGTTGTTGTTGTTGTTGTTGTTATGTGCCGT
>NW_006400269.1:113827-136309 GCF_000299155.1 Elephantulus edwardii
ATGATGTCCCTCTCCAAGGACCGGTCTCTCCTCACTACATGTCCAAATTAAGTTAGACGGAGCCTCAGAATCCTTGCCTCCAAGGAGCCACCCGGTTTATACTACTGTTCTATTGTTGTTAGGTTCTGTCGAGTTGACTACATCTCTGTGATCAGCAGACTTGACCTTGTCCTAACCTGTGCCATTCTCATAATTTCTGACACACTTGAGCTCACTACTGCAGTCATGCTGTCATCAATCCATCTGCTTGAGAGTTTTCTTCTTCTCTTTTTCTGACCCTCTATCTTCCAAGCATGAAGTCTCTTTCGCAAAAAGCCCAAATTCTGTGAGACAAATTTTCACCAACACTGCCTTTAAAGAGCAAAAAGCCAAAAGTTTGGCAATACTATGATAGCAAGAACGTGGGGGGAATTCTCACTGTTAAAGACTACAGGTGAATGGTTAAATTGGACCCAATTTTTAAAATATACATACTGGCTTATTTTACAAAATTTGTATGCACTTTTTTCCACACCAGATCTTTACCATTTTCTTCACCCACCCCTTCCTCCACCCATCAAATTGTGTGACCTTATGATTAATCCCCCACCCATTCTCACCCCTCTGCTCCCACCCCACACCCTCCTTTGATCCTTATACTCATTCTACAACAATGGTCTTATACCTTATTTGTCCTTATGGGGCTGAGTTAGTTCACTCAGCATAACGCTCTCCAGTCCCTTCCAAGTTAGGTAGTAATTTATAAAATCATTGCTCCTGCATGCTCCGTAGTATTTTATTATGTGAATGTACCATAATTTCTCAATCCATTCCATTGTGGTTGGGCATTTGGGCTGTTTCCATGTTCTTGCGATGGCGAATAATGCTGCTATGAACATTGATGTACAAGTTTCCATTTGTGCCTCAGTTCTCATTTTCTCAGAGTATATTCCAAGCGTAGATTAGTTGGGTCATATGGAATTTCTATGTTCAGCTTTCTGAGGAAATGCCAAAGTACCTTCCAGAATGGTTGGTTGTACCATTTTACAATCCCACCAACAATGCATAAAATGGAACCACTTTTGTAGTGGAAAAATCAATAATAACTATAAAAGTTACAAATTCAATTCTTCTGTTGGCTCAGAAATTTTCTCAGGATTTACCTGACTTACAGACACCCAAATGACACTTGACTGAAAGTATTCATTGCAGATAACTTGCAATATCAAAATATTGGACATAATCTACTTAGAGGGGAAGAAAAAAATTACTAAATAAATGATGAGAAAGCCATACAATAGAGTGTCATGCAGCTATAAAACCAACAAGAAAGGACACTGCATTCCTAGGATACAACCTCCAAGAACTACAAAGAACTAAAAAAAGAAAAATGTTGTACCATGCTGTGATTTCCCAACTTCTTTATAACAAAGGACAGGGGAAAAATAATGCAATGCATTTATACTTGATTTTAAAATTCTGGAGAACACATAAGGTATGAATAAAGTAGTTATAGGGGCTGGAGATGTGGCCTATAAGAAGAAATGAAATAAGACAATTGTATGTATGTATTTTTCAGGTGTTTTGATTTTAAAATTTTTACCACAGGCGCAAGTCAACATGATAGATGGATCAAAGGTTGAAGCTATCAATGATTTCATCTTCCTTAGATTAACAACACCATTGGCAAAAGCAGTCAGGAAATCAGGAGACCTAAGTCCACTGTCAAAGATCTCTTCAAAATGCTGAAGAACAATAATGTCAGCTTGAAGACTAAGTGCCATTCAGATTCAGGCCATTGTCTTCTCAAACAACTGCATCAGAGAGCTGGACAATGAATAAGGATGACAGAAGAACTGATGTCTTTGAGTTGTGGTACTGGAGAAGGGTATTCAGTATCCCATGGATTTCCAAAAGAACAAATATATATCTTTGGAAAACTGCAGCCAGAGTGCTAGTTAGAAGCAAAGATGGTAAAATTTTGTCTCACGTACTTTGAGCATGTTGCTAGAAGACGCTAGTCAGTGGAAGGAGACATCATGTTTGGAAAGATGTTTGCAAAGGAGAGGCAGAACCTCAATGAGATGGATTGAAACTGTGATTTCAGCTTTAGAGTGTCAGAGATGATGAGGATGGCACAGGATTGGGCATGGTTTTGGTCAGCTGTTCATACAGTCACTATGAGTCATACTTCACTCATTGGCACCTAACAACAACAATTCTTTTAAACTTTTGTCCCAAAAGGTGTATCTTTTTTTTTTTTTTTTAGAATGACAAGGAGGTACATCAGTCCTCATTGTCACATGCCCAGAAAACTCTTCTCCTTTCTTAACAACTCTGCAGACTAAAGCAGAGGATATGAAGACCTGGTAAACTAGTTGAGCCCTTCTCCCAGCTCTGTCTGCATCTTGACTGCAACAAAAAGATGGGAGGGGTGGTCCCAAGCAGGTGGCCCAGCAGTATCCACCCTGAAGCCTAAAGAAGCCAGCTGGTGTCTGGAAGGCAACAGAGGTGGCCCTGAAAGCCCAGCACAGATGCTGTCCCCTTTTCCTGGCTAAGTGATATAGCACCACCGGCCCCTTCTAGGTCCCAGGCGGACATCCAGAGGACACGCTGTGAGAGAAGTTTGGAGGTGTCTGATTTTTTTTTTTAGCATGCCCTATGACTCAGTGATTTCACTACTCAGTGTCTTCCCTAAATAAACATAATATACACAAAAGATAAATTCAAAGTTGTTCACTGCAGCATTGCTTAAAAAACCTGACAAAACCTCAATGAAATATGAAAGTATAAAACCAGAGCCACTTCAAGCGTGTGTTAATGCGGCAGTCTAAAACAAGTCGTGTGTGTGTGTGTGTGTGTGTGAAATTATATGTAATATTAAATATATACTTCCATGCTGGAGAGGGAAAAGTGAGGAAAAATGGGGTTGCTTTCATAGTTAAAAAAAGTCATTTCTAGATCCACCTTGAAATATAATGTTGTGAGTGATAGGACAATATCCATACACATACAAGGAAGTCCAGTGAATACCACCATCATATTGGTTGCACCAACAACTAGAGCCAAAAAGGAGGAAATAGAAGATTTCTACCAACTTTTGCAGGCAGAGAGTGATCTAACATGCAATCAATATGTATTATTAATAATGAGTAACTGGAATACAAAAGTTGGGAATAGAGAAGAAGAATCAGCAGTTAGAAAAAAACATGGGCTTGGTGACAGAAATGAAGCCAGAAATAGAATAATGGAATTTTGCACAATTACTTTTCATTGCAAGTACATTATATAAGAAACACAAACTTAGGCTATACACATGGATTTCACCTGCTGGTATGCATAGGAATCAGATTGATTACATCTGTGGAAACAATCACTGGAGAAGCTCATTATCAGGTGTGAAAACAAGGCCAGGTGCTGATTGTGGAACAGACCACCAACAACTCATATGCAAATTCAAGCTGAAATTGAGGAAAATTAAATCAAGTCCACAGGAACCAAAATTTGACCTTGAGTCCATCCCACCTTAATTTCTTTTTTTAAAATTTTTTTAATTTTCTTTTATTACGTTTAATGAACATTTACAGAGATTTTGGATTTCCATTCATTCATTGTTGCATTTTTCTCCCTGCCCACCACTCCCCTCCCCCCCTAGTTCGCTCTTCTCTTTGAAAAGTAAAAGAAAGATTCCTTCATTGGTATACAAACCCTTCCGCCCCTGGAGTACACGCCACTATGCAACCTTCATTCTGGACTCTTGTCATAACCATAATACCCAATCATGTATCACTTTTAAACTGTTATCTCCCTCAACTGTTTCAATGCAGTCTACATAACTTACCCAATTTTTCTCAGTCTCTTCCCAACCCTGACGTCAGTTCCATTCTACAACAGTATTTGTCCTTTTATGACTGAGATATTTCACTCAGCATAATGTCCTCCAGGATCACCCATTTTGAATAATATTGCATGAGTTCCTTGTTTTTCAATGCAGCATAGTATTCCATTGTGTGAATATACCACAGCTTCTCTATCCATTTGTTTGTTGATGGGCACTTGGGTAGTTTCCAACTCCTTGCTATTGTGAACAAAGACACAATAAATATGGGTGTGCATATATCTGCCTGGGTGACAGTTATGGTTTGTTTAGGGTATATTCCCAGTAGAGGAATTGCTGGGTCAAATAGTATTTCTATTTGCAACTTTTTTGAGAGAGTGCCATACAGCCTTCCATAGTAATTGCACCATTTTCCATTCCCACCAATAATGAATAAGGGTACCAGTTTCTCCTCAACCTTGCCAGCATTTGTTGCTCTGTTAAATTTTGCTATTCTGACTGGGGTGAGATGATACCTCATAGTTGTTTTGATTTGCATCTCTCTAAGAGCTAGGGATTTTGAGCATTTCTTCATGTATTTGTTGGCCATCAGAATGTCTTCTTTGGTGAAGTGTCTGTTCATATCCTGTGCTCATTTTTCAACTGGGTTATTTACCTTTATCTTGTTGTGGTGCTCCTGTATTTCATAAATTCTAGAGATAAGTCCCTTATCTGACATGTCATTACCAAATATTTTTCCCCAATCTGTGGCCTTCCTTTTTACTCTGTTGAAGAAGTTTTTAGATGTGCATAGAGATTTGATTCTTAGAAGGTCCCATTCATCTATTTTATCCTCTTCTGGTTGTAGATTTTTCAGGATGCTAGGAAGACTTTATGTTGTGGACTAGGACTTCTAGAGTTCTCCCAAGCTTTTCTTTAATGAAATGTATAGTCCTTGGTTTTACTCGTAGGTCCATATTCCATTTTGAGTTGATTTATGTGTATGGAGTGAGATGTGGATCTTGCTTGAGTTTTCATCAGGTAGTTTTCCAATGTTGCCAGCATCATTTGTTAAAAAGGTTGTCATTTCCCCACTTAACTGATTTCATCTCTTTGTCAAAAATTAATTGACCATAGGTAGATGGGCTGATTTCTGGATTTTCTATTCTATTCCATTGATTTATTTTCCCATCTGAATTTCAAAACCATTTCAGGAAAAGGCTTTGGACATTAATGAGCAAAGAAGACTGGACGAGCTGTGGGAGGATATCAAGAATATCATCCAGGAAGGATGCAAAAGGTCATTACAAAGGCAGAGAAGAAAGAAAAGACCAAGAATGATGTCAGAAAAAAACTCTAAATATTGCACTGGAGTGCTGAGAAGCCAAAGCAAAGGGAAGAAATCAAGATATTAAGGTGTTGAACAGAAGATTTCAGAGGGCAGCGAGGCAAGTCAAAATAAAGTATTACAATGAAATGTGCAAGGAGCTGGAATCAGAAAATCAAAGGGGCTGAACTTGCTCAGCACTTTTTAAGCTCAAGAAACTGAAGAACAAATTCAAACCTTGAGATGCAATACTTAAGGATTCTTTGGGCAGAATATTAAATGATCCAGGAAGCATTAAAAGACAATGGAAAGAGTATACAGAGTCATTGTAACAAAAGGAATTGGTGAACACAGAAGAATTTCATGAAACAATGTAGGAGCAAGAGCCTGTGGTGAGAAGGGGGAAATTTAAGCTGCTCTGAAAGAACTGGCAAAAAACAAGGCCCCAGGAATTGATGGCATACCAATTGACATATTTCAACAAACAGAGAGATGCTGCCCTGGATGTGCTTACCAAGTTGTGCCACGAAATCTGAAGGACAATAACCTTCAAAGAAAGGTGACCCAACAGAGTGTGGAAATTATTGAACAATATCATTGATATTACATGCAAGCAAGATTCTGATGAAGATTATCCAAAAATGACTGGAACAGCACATCAACAGAGAACTGCCTGAAGTACAGGCTGGATTTAGAAGAGGCCGTGGCACTAAGGATATTATAGCTAATGTCAGATGGATCTTGACTGAAAGGAGAGAGTACCAGAGGAATATCTATCTGTTTCATTGACTATGCAAAAGTATTTGTGTAAATCACAACAAACTGTGTCTGACTTTGAAAAGAATGGGAATCCCAAACACTTGATTGTGCTTATGTGAAACTTATACTTGGACCAGGAGGCAACTATCAGAACAGAGCAAGGAAATACTGCATGGTTGAAAATTGGGAAGAGGGTATGCCAGGGATGTGTCCTGTCTCCATATCTTTTCAATCTATACGCAGAACAGATTATCCGGGAGACTGCCCGCTGTGAGGAGAAGTGTGGCATCAGAATAGGCAGTAGAGTCATCAACAATCTGGGTTATGCAGAGGACACAACCCTGCTTGCTGAAACTGAGGAGGACCTGAGGCGCTTGTTGCAGAAGGTCAAGGACTGCAGCCTTCAATATGGATTGAAGCTCAACATCAAGAAAACAAAGATTCTCACCACTGGGCTAATTGGCAGCATCATGATAGATGGTGAAGAGACTGAGATTGTTGACAGCTTCAGTTTGCTTGGATCTACAATCAGCACTCTTGGTACCAGCAGCCAGGAAATTAAAAGACGTATTGCACTGGGAAAGTCTGCTATCAGAGACCTTTCCAAGGTACTGAAAAGCAACAATGTCAGTCTGGAGACTAAGGTGTGCCTGATACAGGCCATGGTCTTTGCCATTACACGCTACACATCAGAGAGCTGGACAATGACTAGGGATGATAGAAGGAGAATTGATGCCTTTGAGCTTTGGTGCTGGAGAAGAGTATTGAATATACCATGGGCTGCTATGAGAACAAACAAGTTCATCCTGGAGAGGTTGAGGCCAGGCTGCTCCTTGGAGGCAGGGATTCTGAAGCTTCATCTGACATACTTTGGACATGTTGCAAGGAGGTACCAGTCCTTGGAAAGTGACGGCATATTTGGGAGGGTGGAAGGTGCACAGGAAAGGAAGACTCTCAATGAGATGGATCTGGGGTAAGGGACGTGGGTGTGTTGGAGACAATAAGATTGACAAGGGATAGAGCAGGGTTTAGGGGTGTTGTACATTGGGTTGCTATGAGTCGCAAATGACTCGACAGCACACAACAACAACAATAACAACAACATATTAAATATATGTATTATTCATTCATTGTTGGACATTTTTCTCCCTCTAAAAGAAGTCTTCACTCCATTCTCATGTCTCGACATGGCTCTGTAATCCATGTTGGATTGTTAAACTTCGCTTTCTTTAACCTTGACATCTGACCTGCCACATACCGTAAGGTTGACTTTCCTTTAAGGTCTGGCAGGTGCAGGATATTGTCGTCTATTCCCAAAGGAAACAGATGCAAGATGCAAGCTTTTGCCAGAGGCTCTTGGAACACAGAATAGTGGATTTTACAATGAACTCCCAGAAATAGGCGTGAGTGACGAAGGAATTTTACTAATGAGCTGACGGGGGGGGGGGGGGAAACTAAACAAAACTAAAAAAACTGTTCTGTAGCCATTCTGTGACCATTCTGTAATAAACCAAACAGCATGGACAATGTATGTAATCCCACTTCTTACCTATTATGCACTGCCAAATTCTTACTTCTAGATAGCTTACCTTTAGCTCCCTGATTGACTCAGTTATTAATTGTGTAAATGTTGTCTCCACTCCAACCACACATGTTATGTATCCCCCTGCCCGCATTTTGTGGGACAGTCCTTTTCACTCTGTGATAGCGGACGTTTCCTTGATCTAGCTTGTCTCTATTCTCAATAAACCACATTTTCTTGTACTTAAGTAAACTCTAGGATGTAAAGTGACAACGATTATTAGTAGTGAACAAGCAAATAAAGCACAGAAAGTTAAAAAGAAAGGAGAGGCAGTGGCATTGAAATGGAGCGATATACAGTCAAATCACTGAAAGAAAAGGACAAGTTTCAGAACAGTAAGTACAGAATGAACTATTTGCACAAAAGGGGGGCGGGGACTCTTGCATATTTGCAATGCCACAATCACATGCAGCTAATGGTTTCCAGTGACAAACAGCTCTGGAGGGATACCCGCTAGAGCAAAAATAGTAGTCATTTGGGGGAAATGAGAAGGGAGGGGATAGAACCACATCAAGAGGCACTTTAACTTTATTTGTAATGCTTTAATGTGTGTGTGTGTGTGTACTGTCAAATCAGATCTGACTGGTGTAGGAGATTGTCCCTCCTTCTCCAGAAGAGCATCTGGTAGATTCGAACCGCTCACCTCTGGAATTGCAGTGCAGCTTTAATTTTTACAAGGAAAAAACAGTTACTTTTATTTTTATATATCCTTGTTCCTTGGAGGCAAGGACAGTGAAACTGTCGCCCATAGTTCAGGCATGTTGTTAGCAGGGGCCAGGACTTGGAAAAAGCCATTATGCTAGAAAAGTGGAGGGTTAGCAAAGGAGGAGCCCTTCAACAAGAAAGACTGACACAGTGGCTGTACTGGTGGGCCCAAGTGTGTCAGAGATGAAGAGGATGGTACAGGGTAGGGCAGGGTTCTGATCCAGTGTTCAAAGAGTCATTATTGAGTTATAGTTGACTAAATCACACTTAAGAACAATAACAACAACACTAAAATTAAAACAACAACAAACACACAAGCTTCCAATTCCTGAATCTGAGCCAAAGACTAAAATTTACTTTCAAAAGGCTGTTTCATAAAGGAAGCTCTGGTGGGCTAGTAACAAGAAGTTACACTACAATCCTGAAGGCATACGGTTAGAATCCACCAGATGCTCTGCTGGAGAAGGGGCAGTCTCCTCCTATGCCAGTCAGATCTGTTTCAACAGTGCACACACACACACACACATACACACACACACACACACACACACACACACACACACATCATTCCTGAAGGCATACGGTTAGAATCCACCAGATGCTCTGCTGGAGAAGGGGCAGTCTCCTCCTATGCCAGTCAGATCTGTTTCAACAGTGCACACACACACACACACATACACACACACACACACACACACACACACACACACACACACACACACTCGGCTGTCTCATTCCTAATTTGGAGGTCCCATCATCTTCCAAATTACAGGTCTCCCTTTCTTAGCATTAGATGTCCTGTGTTCTATCTAGAAGATAAGAAATACTTCTCTTATAGAAGCAAAGGAGAACTGGTGGCCCAGTGGTAAGAAGCTGCATTGCATTCTGACTCGATAGCAAACCCAACAACAGCTAAGTGGGAAGATAGATGATTTGAATATGGGAAAATCAGAACACTTCCCCATTTGGTCAAGTCCCTGAAATACAACCACAAGTCCCTGAGGAATGAAGGCTGCACAGTGGAGTGGACTTGGGGGGAGGGATTATATAACAATGAAAGAATTTTTCTTTTACTTTTCAAAGAGAAGAATGTACTGGAGGGGAGGAATAGGCAGGGATAAAAGTGCAACAATGAGTGAATGGAAATTCAAAATCTCTGTAAATTTTCATTAAAATGAAAATAATAATAATAATGATAATAATAATAATAAATTTCACACTGATGTATAAACAATAAAAGTATAAAAACTTACTTTTCAAAGCCCTACGATATAATTGTGCCTCCCCTACAATCCCTGAGTGGCACAAATATTTAAGCACTTAGTTTTTAAATGGAGAGGTTGGTGGTTTGAACTTGCCCAGAGGAAACTCTTGCAGCCTAATGGTAAGGAGCTGTGCTGTCAACCCAAAAGCATACTGTTGAAATTTACCAGCTGCTCCATGGAAAATAGATGAGCAATCTTCCTCATTTAAGAGCAGAAAAGTAAAGAAATATTCCATTAGCTAGGGAGTGTCATTGGAAACTCTAATGACTTAATGAAAAGGAATAGTATTGCTAGCCCAAAGGTAACCCAGCCATTCCATGGGAGAAGAATGAGCAATCTACTCTCATACTGCTTGTTAAAAGCTTTCGGATGATCAGCTATGCGTCAGTTCCATCTTGATGATATATAACAACAACATCACAATTGCTGAGTGGCACAAAAGTGTAGGAACTTAGCTTTAAACAAGACAGGTTGATGGTTCAAAACTACCCAGTTGTTGTTAGGTCCCTTCAAGTCAAGTACAACTCTTAGCGATGCTATGAACAGATCTGAGCCTATCCCCGCCCTCTTCACACTTCTAACACACAAGAGCCCATTGCAGCAGTCACTATGTCAATCCACCTGGTTGAGGGTCTCCCTCTCCTTTGTCTCCACCCTTTCCAGCATCATGTCCTTCTCCAAGGAATAGTCCCTCCTCACAACATGCCTAAAGTATGTGAGGTGAAGCCTCATCATCTTTGCTTCCAAAGAGCACGCCAGCTACACCCTCTCCAAGACAAAAAAAAAAAATTTAAAAATCAGTCACTGAAAACTCTATAAAGCACAATTCTATTCTGACACATTTGAGATCATCATGACTCACGCCTGAGATCACCCTCACTCCATTCAAGGTCATCAGGGAGGGTACATGCCTGCCAGAGGTAACACACTGCACAGCACAACTCTTACCATTTTTCAAGATTTCATGCACCTGGAGAGTAAGAGATACATGCTACAGAATTCGACTTGATTCCTCAGATTCAACAACACAGCAGTAAGGGAGAGCTGGTGGCCTAGTGGTAAAAAGCCGTGCTGCAATCTCAATGACACACAAGTTCAAATCCACCAGCTGCTCCACAGGAGAAAGATGGGCAGTCTCCTCCTATCTGATTATCTGCCTCTGAAAACTTGCCAGAGGGTCAGCTATGGGTTGATTCTGACTTGACTGGATGGTACTTAACAACAATGTAACAGTAAGGTATGGCTTATGATAAATGCTGAAGCTGGAGAAATTGAGTATCTAGTTGAGATAAAGAGAAATGATGCAATGGTATATGGAAGCATATTTGGTTTCAAAGTCATTGGAAGAAAGAAAAGACTGAAGGAGTGTGGGGAGGAGGGGATGTGGCAGCTGCAGGAGGGGTTAAATCAGCATGTCTTCACAGATTGCTCCTCCCCACCCTGCATCTTTGCTGAGCACTACCCCCTCAGTAGCCACTAAAGCTTTGCTGAGCTAGCCACAAAGATCTGGTTCAACTGGAAACTGGGTTAAGCACAACCTAGGAACTGTGTGGTTCCTGCCCAAGGTGTGGGACCATAGCCAGAGCCTCTCCCAGCTTTTGTCACACCTCTCCTACATCCTTTGACCTAAATTGCTGTTTGGAAGCAAGCCACATGGTCAGATTAACTAGCAAGGAAGTCCAGAAACATTGTTTCTGTTACTTACAGAGCCTGAGTATTTGCTTACATAAATAATCTTGAAGTCTGTCATAAATCGGTGCAACACAACTCACGTACCAAGATAAATAGGAAACGTGAGACTGGGAGCAACAGGAAAGGTGTGAAGGAAGCAAGGAGAGTGAGTGCGAGAGCCTCTGTCTCTCAAATCAGGGACCTCATCATCTATGACATTTCACCTCCCTGCCAGCATTACCAATGTTGGGCACATAGAGATTCTGACTGATATGTAGCCATCCCTTCCAGGTCCTAGGTACTTTCTTGAGCTGTTGAAAGAGCCAATGGTTCTCTTTTTCACTCAAGCCCACACCACAATCAAATAAATCCCATTCACATTGAACCTCAGAGATAAAAGGATATGAAATACTACATCTGCCTGCTGACTGGGACTCAGGGATCCAGAAGCTTGGGTCAAGGGGCTCCCAACCATCACATGAGCATCTTAATGCTGCAAGTCAACCTGAATAACCTGGCCATTAAAGGGGCCTTATAATTAGTATGGAGAACTTTGAAGACGTAGCTTGTAGCTGGTTGCACTGATAACCCAAGAGTCATGCTTCTGTGACAATTCAAATCTATCTGCAGGTCTGCAGGACCAAGATGGGCAATCTCCTCATGTTTGATTTACAACCTCAGATACCTGATGAGGGGTTGGAAGTTACATGACAGCTCATTTAAAAAAAATATTGCTATCTGGTCAGAACCAAATTGTAGTAGGTTTCAAAGACTAAATCACACAGGAGGAGACTGCCAATCTTTTGTGAACATTAGCAACAAAAAATAGTAAACTTACAGTTCTTTATTTGCCTTCCCACTTAACACTATGGGAGCATGTGTTCTATCTGCATAAAAGGGTCTCCTTAGCTCTTTTTATAAATTTTTACTTTATATTGGTTTACACACAAAATTCCTTAGTTATTTTTAATAGTCATATGGAACTTGATCATCTCACTGCATTCATGAAGCATAATTTTTTAAAATTGACTCCTAGGCTCAATGTCAAGAAGACAAAGATTCTCACCACTGGACCAATTGGCAGCATCAGGATGGATGGTGAAGTGACTGATATTGTCCACAGCTTTAGTTTGCTTGGCTCCACAGTCAACACTTTTGACACCAGCAGCCAGAAAATTAAAAGACGTATTGTGATGCAAAAGTCTGCTGTTAGGGACCTCTCCAAAGTACTGAAGAGCAATGGTGTCTCTCTGGAGACTAAGGTGTGCCTGATACAGGCCATGGGCTTTGCTATCAATTGTTATGCATCAGAGGGTTTGAGCCTTTGAGCTGTGATGCTGGAGAAGAGTATTGAGGTATTGAGAATACCATGGACTGCTAGGAAAACAGATTCATCCTGGAAAGGGTTAAAGCGGGCAGCTCCCTGGAGGCAAGGATTCTAAGGTTCCGTCTAACATACTTTGGACATGTTGTAAGGAGGGACCAGTCCTTGGAGAGGGACATCATGCTTGGGAGGGTGGAGGGACAGTGCAGGAGAGGAAGGCCCTCTATGAGGTGGATTGATTCAGTGACTGGGGTAATCGGGATTGGAGTGTCAGAGGCAGTGCGATTGGCACAGGACAGAGCAGAGTTTAGGGCTGTTGTACATATGGTTGCTTGAGTCACAAGCAATTCGACGGCACATAACAACAAGAAGGATACTTTTTTGCTAGTTTTTCAATTCTTACAAAGAGGTAATGAAAAATCATTGCAGATAAATCTTTGTGTAATTATTACTTTAAGAGAACTTCTTAAAAGTGGGATCTCTGGATGAAAGGGCAGATTACTCATCCTGTGCCTGCAGAGTCTCTGGTGGATTCAAACCAGAGAAGTGTGACCCTTGGGTTAGCCGTACAACTTCCTCCAGGACGAGGTGGCCAGAGCTCCCTGATTCAACAGCAATGAGTATAACTGGGGGTAGAGGTTGTGTGTGTGTGTGAAAGAGAGATAGAGATCTGGATGAGATTTCAAGAGCAGAAGGACATCTGGAATCCAGATACATACAGGAGTACATTCAGGAGTACATGAAGAGACTGGGTGGTTCAAGTGGTTTGTGACTGGTTGCTATCCTAAGAGCTGGCAGTTCAAATCCTCTCTGGAAGAGGCCCTTCAGTGGAAGTGTAATTGGTTTCTAAAAAAAGATAATAGCCATGAAAATCCTATAGCAGTTCAACACATGGGGTTGCCATAAGTTAGAATTGAGGCAATAGAAATGTGTTTGGGGGGTTGTTTTTGCTTGTTTTTGAACACACATGATTTTTAGGGGAGAAAATTCATTGGGATTCTATACATTAACATCTGAAAGGAAAGTCAAGCATAAAGGCAGACAGGATGATCATCAATAACTCTAGAGGCAGTCGAGGCTAAGACTCAATGTCCTCCCAATGTGCTAACATAGGTAAAGTAGGTGATGCCCCCTGATTCCTTGTCCACTGAGGACCGTCCTACGACAGCAGCAAGCCCAATTTCTCCCAAGGTCCCTGTCATTATAAGACTTTAGTTTTCAAAATGCTTAATTTAAATATTACCTAAAAGAATTTTTTAAAAACTGTGAACTTCCAATATCCATAAACCAATATTTTAGGTTAAGATCTAAAACATTTGTCATAATTTCAAATAACTAATTGTTAATGTTATCATTTCTAGAATATTGTAAGTATTGGCATTTTTAATAAATTTAAAGTATTACCTTTGAGAAATGTATCAAGTGAAATCCCAACACCATGAGATCATTTCCTACTATTATCCATCTAAAAACTACATGACCAAATTCTTCTTCAGCAGTCAGATAATCAAAACCACTATGAGGAGGCTGGAGAGCATCATGCTAAGTAAACTAATTCAATCACATAAGGACAAATACTGTATAAGACCTTTGTTTTAAAAATAGAAGGATAACTAATAAAACATATATTGGAACCCAAGGGGAAAGGGGTGGTAGCAGAGGGGTAAGAACAGGTAGAAGTGAAACCACAAGTTTGCACAATATGGTAAGTGGAGGGAGGGGGTAAAGGAAATGCAGAAGATCTAGCAGTGACTTGAAAAGACAGGATAAAGAGGTGCATACTCCAATGGTGATTAATTTGATAAAACTGAATGCATGAGAATGATTGCATGAAACACAATGTGAATGAGAATAGTGTGAAGCACTATATATGAACTTTGTAAAAAAATATAAAATATATTCTTTAAATTGTGAAAAACATGTATGGAGATACAAGGGGGTGAGGGTTGGGAGCAAAAGACTGAGGATGGACAGGAATGAAATCACAGGCTTGCACAATGTAATTTTTTTTTAAAAAAGAAAAATACACAACTATGAGATTATCAGCAACAATAGTAAAGTTCAACAGGGCAGCAAATAACAAATGCAGATGAGATTATAAATTTCATTTACTGCTTCAGTAAATGTAAAATGGTACAATCACTCTAGAAGGTGGTCTGGTGCTTTCTCAAAAAGTTGGAAATAGAAATACCATTTGACTCAGCAATTCTGCTACTGGGAATATACCCTAAAGAAACTAGAACCATGACTCAAATAAATGTATGCACACCCATGTTTATTACTGAATTATTCACAATAGCAAAGAGATGGAAGTAGTATAAGTGCCCATCAATGAAGGAATGGATTGAAAACCTGTGGTACATTCATACAATGGAATATTACACAGCACTGAAAAACAATGGACTCGTAAAACATTACCCTAACATGGGTGAGCCTGAAGAATACTATTCTAAGTGAAATATCTCAGTCACAAAATGGCAAATACTGCATAACATCACTGCTATAATATAGGACTGGCATGAATGGGGAGAGAAAAGGAAAAGAGTGATATGATAATATAACATTGCATTGGAACAGATGAGGGTAAGAACTGTCTGCAAGGAATATATGATTTTAAGCCTTATTTGTATGACAACAATCTAGAATAAGACATGCTTTGCAGAGAGGACTGGGGGAGGAAAATGTGCAACAATTTGTGAATGAAAACCCAGAAAATTAAAAAAAAAAAAGACCACCAAAAGGTGGGGGAAAAGAAATAAAATTAAAAAGAAATAAAAGTGGACACTGCCCAGCTTTATCTCAAAAAGTCACTGGTGTATTCAAACGCCACAACATGCAAGGCTTTTGGTTAATAGTGCAGCTCCCTGTGGCCTAAACTGGCACAGCTCCCTTAACAACAGTAAGTGCTGACATCTGTTAATCATCACAAGGAGGCCAGGTACATATCTTCTAAATTTCTTGGATAGACAAGTGAGCGCCTCTATTACTGCACCTGTTTGTTGAAATACTTTCAGCAATATTCCATAAGTTTCCAGAGATTTTTGTTTGCCAATGTCCTTACTGTACTGGTATGTTGTGTTTCTATTTTTTTAAATCATATAATAAATCCAGAAATGGTTGAATGTCAATCAGTTTTGGTACAGTAACTCTGTGTATTCCTTCCATCTTCTCTTGATGCTCATTAAATAGTCCATAAAAACTTCCACTGTTGAAAAAACAAAGAAAATCTACAATATTCCTTTTGTTCCTTGGACTGATACTTCCACTCATTTTGCCTATCAAATTTGCTTGCTATATGTCAGAGAGCTGGACAATGACTAAAAATGATAGAACAATCAATGCCTTTGAGTTGTGGTGCTAGAGAAGAGTCTTGAACATACAATGCACTGCCAAGAGAACAAACATGTCTGTCCTGGAGAGGATGAAACCAGGCTGATTCCTGGAGGCAAGGATTTGAAACTTCATCTCACATACTTTGGGCACATGGCAAGGAGAGAGACCAGTCAGTCCTTGGAGAGGGACATTATGCTTAGAAGGATGGAGAGACAGAACAGGAAGGGAAGACCCCAGATAAGATGAATTGACACAGTGACTATGGTAATGAGGGCTGGTGTGTCAGAGATAGTGAGACTGGCTCAGGATAGAGCAATGTTCAGAGCTATTGTGCATAGGAACACTATTAGTTGCAAGTGACTCAATGGCACATAACAATAACACTACCACATACATATCTTTTAATAACTATTTTGTTGAAAAAACTACTATACTTTTAGGCAACAATAAAAATATTTGCTCATGCATAGTAAAGACTTTGCTTTTGGGTACTTTGGAGAGGTCCCTAACAGCAGACTTTCCCATCGCAATACGTTTTTTTATTTCCTGCCTGCTGGTGCCAAGAGTGTTGACTGTGGAGCCGAGCAAACTGAAGCTGTGGACAATCTCAATCTCTTCGCCAACCATCCTGATGCTACCAATTGGTCCAGTGGTGAGAATCTTTGTCTTCTTGACATTGAGTCTCAGTCCATACTGAAGGCTGCAGTCCTTGACCCTCTGCAGCAAGTGCATGAAGTCCTCCTCAGTTTCAGCGAGCAAGGTTGTGTCATCTTCATAACGCAGATTGTTGGTAGATCTTCCACCAATCCTAACGCCACGCGTCTCCTCGTAGAGCCCAGCCTCTCAGATAATCTGTTCTGCATACAGGTTGAAAAGGTATGGAGCCAGGACACATCCCTGGCGCACACCCTTCCCAATTTTGAACCATTCAGTGTTGCCCTGCTCTGTTCTGACGACTGCCTCTTGGTCCAAGCATAGACTTAGCATTAGCACGATTAAGTGTTCTGGGATTCCCATTCTTCTCAGAGTCAGCCACAGTTTGTTATGATCCACACAGTCAAATGCCTTTGAATAATCAATGAAATACAAATAGACATTCTTCTGGTATTCTCTGCTTTCAGCTAAGATCCATCTAACATCGGCTACAATATCCCTAGTACCACGACCCCTTCGAAACCCAGCCTGGACTTCTGGCAGTTCTCTGCTGATGTACTGTTCCAGTCATTTTTGGATAATCTTCAGTAGAATCTTGTTTGCATGTGAAATCAATGATATTGTTCTGTAGTTTCCACACTGAGTTGGGTCACCCTTCTTTGGAATGGGAACAAATATAGATCTCTTCCAGTCCATTGGCCAAGTGGTTGTTCTCCAGATTTCTTGGCACAGCTTGGTGAGCACACCCAGGGCAGCATCTGTTAGCTGAAATATGTCAATTGGTATACCATCTATTTCGGGGGCCTTATTTTTTGCTACTTCCTTCAAAGCAACTTGAACTGCTGCCTTCATCACCATAGGCTCCTGCTCATATGTTGTTTCCTTAAATTCTTCTGTGTCTGCCAATTCCTTTCTATACAATGACTCGGTATATTCCTTCCATCTTCTTTTGATACCTCCTGAATCATTTAACATTCTGCCCAAAGCATCCTTGATCGTAGCAACTCGAGGTTTGAATTTGTTCTTCAGTTCCTTGAGCTTAAGAAATGCTGAACGAGTTCGGCCCTTTTGACTTTCCGACTCTAGCTCCTTGCACATTTCATTGTAATATTTTGCTTTGTCGTTCCGTGCTGCCTTTTGGAATCTTCTGTTCAGCCCTTTAGTGCCTTGAATTCTTCCTTGTGCTTTGGCTTCTCTATGTTCCAGTACAATCTTCAGAGTTTCTTCTGACATCCATTTTGGTCTTTTCTTCCTCTTCTGTCTCTTTGGAGACGAAAGTGCACCTGATACAGGCCATGGTCTTTGCAATCACTTGTTATGCATTAGAAAGCTGGACAATGACTAGGGAGGACACAAGGAGAATTGACACCTTTGAGCTGTGGTGCTGGAGAAGAGTATTGAATGTAGCCTGGACTGCCAAGAAAACAAACAGATTCATCCTATAGAGGGTTCAACCAGGCTACTCCTTGGAGGCAAAGATTCTGAGGCTTCGTCTGACATAGTTTGGACATGTTGCAAGGACAGACAGGTCTTTGGAGAGGGACATCATGCTGGGTAGAGTAGAGGGACAGCGCAGGAGGGGAAGACCCTCCATGAGGTGAATCGATTCAGTGACTGGGGTAATCGGGATGGGTGTGTCAGAGGCAATGCGATTGGCACAGGATAGAGCAGGGTTTGGGGCTGTTGTACATAGGGTCCCTATGAGTCGCAAACGACTCGACGGCACATAACAACAACAACATAGTAAAGACTCAGGTGGGAGTGGGGAATTTTGCAACAATGAAAGAATTTTTTTTTTCAAAGAGAAAAGAGAACTGGGGGCAGTGGGCAGGGAGGAAAATGTGCAACAACAAATTAATGGAAATCCAAGTTCTCTATAAACTTTCATTAAAATCTCAATTAAAAAAAAGTTTTAAATAAATGAGACCAGTAGTGAGACAATTCACCTGGCTAAGACTTTCTCTAGTTTACAATATTAAGCTAGGATTTATTGACTAACTGTCATGGTTAGGTTCTAACCTAGCAGGGTAATGATTACTCACCGGGAAAGAGACGTGGCAGTCTGTTTCTGAAAACTATCTGGGGAGGTTGTACTCTGTCCTACAGGGTTTTTATGAATTCGAATTGACACATCAGAAATTGGTTTTTGTATAGTGGTAGTAGGCATGGAGGATGAAATGAAGTAGAACAATAAACAACATATCAGATAGTGAAAAAAAATTTGCTCAAATTTTATTTTTTGTTTTACATGACCATAAGGTATTAAGTAAAAAAAAAAAAAGTTTTCTCCTGGATTGAGTTATAACAATTGTTAGTACACAACTGATCAAAATAACATAAATAATCAGAAATTAATAGACTTATTATATTCACAGTATGTCTTAACCAGATAGGGTGGTGCTTGTAATACACCACTGAGTGACTTGCGACTCATATCAATCCATAGCTGACCTTCTGGAGGGTTTTCAGAGACAGTAAATCTCATGGGAGGATCTTGCCTACCTTTCTCCTGCGAAGCAGCTGATAGATTCAAACATCATGCCTTCTGGATTGCAGCCATAGCTTCTCACCACTCATTCCTATTTGTTGTATTTCATTCATGTACAGTGTGTTTTGGATAATCATATTAATTATGCTTTTATAGTTATTTACGCCTTTTATCTCTGTCATCAAGTTTCCACTGCACCTCGCATATTCCGTCACCCCCATCCACCCACTAATCTCTGCTTCCGCTTCTTTTGCCCCTTCTCCCCTTCCCGCTCCCCCTTTTTCAAACTTTTTAAAAAATAATTTTAATGAACATTTACAGAGGATTAGGATTTCCATTCATTCATTGCTGCACTTCTCTACCGCCCAGCCCTCTCCCCCAGCCCCCCAGTTTGCTCCTCTTTTTCAAAAGTAAAAGACTCCCTCCCTGTTACACAATCCCCCCCGCACCCCTCCCACTGCCCCAAGTACATTCCATTATGCAACCTTAATTGTGGACTCTTGTGATAACTATAATACCCTATCATACATCGCTTTTAAATTATTCAGTCCCTCATCTGTTTCAGTGCAGTATACACAATCTGAATGTCCTATTATGCATGTCCTGTTGCTGTTTTCTAATTGTCATAGCCTCATTGTCTCCCCTCCCCCTTTCTTTTTTCTCTACAGAGCAATAAGCCAGCTGGGTTTGTGTTTTGTTTCTGTGACAAGTTCGGGACTGACTGCATGTTTCTCCAGTGGGACAGGAGCTCTTTTGCTTCTGCTTCTGAGTCTTCATGTTCTCCTCGAGCTTGTTGAGCTCTGGAGCAGGGCATTATGTTTTCCTGGACCGCTGATCCAGGAGTTTGCACTTCTTGTGCTTCTGAAGTTCTCCTTCTCAGTCTGGTTGATAACAGTGAAAACACTGGCAGTGAAACAGGTCGGATTTTGGAGAACTGTGAAGTCGCTCCACCTGTCACTTTGAGGATGCGCAGCTGGGAAGCCTCCACCTTCATACTGTGCTTCCAGCTGCTTCAACAGCTCCTCCTTCTTGCTGTGAAGGTCCTAAGCATTGATTTTGGCCATGACTGAGCAACAGAACCCTGCCTGGTCCAAGGCCGAGAGAAAGACCAGTTGTCTTTTAGTGTTTCTTCCCAGGTCGATCCTGCTTTGTTCTGATCCTTTACAGTGTTCACTGACTATGCATTCGCTCTGTCCCCGTCCGTCCTCCACCCCAGGTACTCTCCTTTTGTCTCGGTAGTGGTCTTCTGTTAATACTTGTCCTCTTCTTATTTCTTGAATTCAGTTTTTTACACTTGTTTACCTACAAAGTTCATACACTTCCCCCTCCAGCCATCGAACCATAAGACCCAATGATTACCTCCTTTGCCCATCCCCAACCCTCAGATCCTCATACACATGTTACCAATTATCTATTTCTACAATAATGGTATTTACAGTACTTGGCTTTATGGGACTGAGTTAGTTTACTTAGCTTACTACTTTCCAGTCCCTCCCAAGCTAGATGTGATTTCCAAAATCATTGCTCCTGTGTGCTGCATAGTATTCCATCATGTGAATGTACCACAATTTCTCAGTCCACTAGATTGTGGTTGGACATTTGGGCTGTTTCCACATTCTTGCGATGGTGAATAATGCTGCTATGAACATTGGTGTACAAGTCTCCATTTGAACCTCAGTTCTCATTTTCTCGGGGTATATTCTAAGCAGTGAAATAGCTGAATCATATGTAATTTCTACGTTCAGCTTTCTGAGGAAGCGCCAAACGTCTTCCAGAGTGGTTGCACCATTTTACAATCCCACCAACAGTGCATAAGAGTTCCTATCTCTCTACATCCTCTCCAACATTTACGACTTGCTGTACTTTTAAACTTTGTTACTGTGGTGAGATGATAGCTCATTGTGGTTTTTATTTGCCTCACTCCTAATTGCCAGTGATTTTGAGCACTTTTTCGTGTGTCTGTTGGCCATCTGAGTATCTTTCTCTGTGAAAATTCTTTCTAAGTCTTTTGCCCATTTTGTAATTGGATTATCAGTCTTTTTCTTGTGGAGGTCCTGTAGGATTCTGTAAACTTTTGATATGAGACCCTTCTCTGAAATGGTGTTGTCAAATGTTTGTTTTTGTTTTTGTTTTTTCCCCTGTCAGTAGGTTTTCTTTTCACTCTGTTAGAGGAAGATTTTGATGCACACAGGGATTTAATCTTTAATTTTATTCTCTTCAGATTGTGCATCTCTGGCTGTATTTGGCAGTCTTTTTATACCATAAAGCCATCTAAGTTTGATCTACATTTGTCTCCGATGAGCTTTATAGTTTTGGGCTTTACTCCCAGGTCTCTGGTCCACTTCGAATTTATTTTTCTGTATGGTGTGAGATGTGGATCCTGTTTCAGCTTTCTGCAGGTAACCCAGTTTTGCCAGCACACTTGTTGAAGAGGTCATTTCCCCATTTGATAGGTTTTATTTCCTTTTTTAATATCATTTGACCATTGATAGCTGGATCCATTTCTGGGTTCTCAATTCTGTTCCATTGGTCTATGTGCCTGTCATTGTACCAGTACCATCCTGTTTTGGATACTACTACTGTGTAGTAGATTTTGAGGTCAGGAGTGCAATGCCTCCCACTTCATTTTTGTTTTTCAGAAGTGCTTTGCTTATTTGAGGTCTCGTTACTTTTCAAACAAACTTGACACTTTTCGATCTAACAACAATAAAAAATCAAGACTTCAGTTGCAGGAAAACATGAACCCATATGCTCATCAGTTTGCCAATGTTAATAGGCAAATTTTGAAAGCTTTAAGATGTTGTTGTGAAGAATATGAAGAAAAACTAAAAGGACCATAAAGACAACTCTTACTAATTTTCTGACTAGGAAATTCACCTTGTTTCCTCATCCTGAAATAATCCAGATGGCTGAGAGCCTTCCTAAGTGGAGTTACTAGCATATTTGAATGTAGTAAAATATTATCTGTAAATTTATATCTAGTGTTTCCAATCCCCAAAGGCAAGTAAATAGAGGATTTATAAAGATTCTCATAATAAAAGGTAATAATAAAAACTGGGGGGGGGGAATGGATCTGTTTTGGGATTGCATTGAACATGTAGATTGCTGCTAATGAGAAAGCAATGCATCCCAGCAACTCCAATCCACTAGTTGCTCCATGGAGGAAAAGGTCTCCTCCCACTGCGGCTTACCATCCTGGAAATCCGATGGAGGGTTGCTATGACCTAGAACCAACTTAGCAGCAGTGAGGTAATGGAGCAATAGCACTAACTTAAGAAGATCAAAGCCTATAACCTTCAGTACAGATTACATCGCCACTTGTTGTTGTTGATGTTGTTATTATATGCCATTGAGTCGCTTGCGACTCACAGCAAGCCTACGTGCAACAGTTCTAAACTCTGCTTTGTCCTTTGCCAATCTCACTGTCTGTGACACACTCATCCCAATTGCCCCAGTCACCGAATCAATCCACCTCCCAGAGGGCCTTCCCCTCCTGTGCCTGCCCTCCACCCTCCCAAGCATGATGTCCTTCTCCAAGGACCTGTCCCTCCTTATAATATGACCAAAGTATGTCAGAT
>NW_006400269.1:142334-144636 GCF_000299155.1 Elephantulus edwardii
TATCCTGTCACTGGCAATATTATAGTTCAAGATGGATCTAGCAATGACTTTTTAAACTATGAAAGCAACTCCATTTTTCCTCACCTTTTCATCTCCAGAGTAATATATCATATGATCATCCGACTCAAAATGTCCCATTCCAGTCCATCTTATCTCCCCAGTGCCTAGTATGTCAATATTTATGCGTACCATTTCTTCCTTAACAATATCTACTTTCCCTACATTCATGGTTCTCACATTCCATGTCCCAATCATTAGTGTCTGCTTAGTTCCTCTTTCTTTGTATTTCCATACAAAAAAATAAAAAAGCTGATCCTCAGTTGCCCTTTCTGTTATGTTAACAGAACATGTGTTCTGTTGTACATAGGGTTTTCGGAGGCCTGCTATTTCAGAAGTGGTGGCCAATCCTTCTTCCTAGTCTGTCTTAATCTGAATGTTCAGATTTAGAGAAGTATCAGACAGAGAAGCATTTTATAGAAAAGTGAAAGATATATCCCTTATTGTGGAGTTAACCATTCTTATCAATGTTGTCCCTCTCCTTGACACATGCGTCTTTACTCACTTATTTCCCTGCTCCACCATGCACCAGGCAAGATACCCATACACGTCTACCCAGTCCCTTCAACATCCATCACCCATTGTCCCCTCCTTTGATCTGACAGCTTATATTTGAAGTTTCCTTGGCTTCCATGATTCCAAATACATCAGCTTCAGACAGTTTCTTATGATGTGACCAGTGTCTCTTAAGTCAGTGGCAATGCTTGCAAGTGAAGGTGATGTGTCCTGTAGAGCTGGTGTGTAGATAGGGGTTTTTTTTTTATTCTTAGAAGGTCCTAATCATCTATTTTATCCTCTCCTGGTTGTAAATTTTTAGGATGTTTGAAAGATTGTTTATGTTGTGGATTAGGACTTCTAGGGTTCTTCCAAGCTTTTTCTTTAAAAAAAAAATAAAAATTTATCTCATTAATTTTAATGAATGTTTACAAAGATTTTGGATTTCCATTCATTCATTGTTGCATTTTTCTCCCTGCCCACCCCTCCCCCAGTTCGCTCTTCTCTTTGAAAAGTAAAAGAAAAATTCCTTCATTGGTATACAATCCCTGCCTCCAAGCTTTTCTTTAATGAAGTTTATAGTCCTTAGTTTTAGTCCTAGGTCAATGATCCACTTGGATTTGGTTTTTGTGTATGGAGTGAGGTGTGGATCTTGCTTGAGTTTTCTGCAGATAGTTTTCCAATTTTGCCAGCACCATTTGTTAAAGAGGAACATCTTTTATATCATCCCTAATCATTTCTCTTCAAGATCAAGAAAGTCATCTACAGAAGAATTGGAAGTGGTGATCTCTGTGGACTTGCCCTTGAGTTAAGCTCATAGCCTGCTCTATAGCCTGGAAAAATCCTGAAATAGCTGGAAAGCCTTGAGGAGAAAGACAGAAACCTGCCTCAGCAAGTCTAGGCAGGAGTACACATGACAAATAGGTTTAACCCTCTGCCTTGTGAGCCCAAAAGATACCTGTTTCCAAAGTCAAACCTTTTGAAATATATAAAACATCCATAAAAAGAAATTAACTCTGACTTGAGAAGATAGAGATCATGTCCAAAAACCTTTCTGTAAAAGAGGCAAAAAATAAGCTGAGGCCTGAAAAATGACAAGAATTTCTACAAATAGACACAGGGTTGGTGAAACAGCAAAGACAGAGAAGAGGAACAGGATGGACAGAGTCAAATGTGATCAGAGCTGAGTGGAAGATGGCTGAAAAAGAGGTAAAGCATCAGCTTTTTTATTTGGAAAAACAAAATGATGGGGTACAGAATTCTATGAGGAGTTTAGACCACTGATCACCCCAAAGCCCTCTAACAATATAATTGTAAGACAGCAGATGTTTGTTTACTATATACTTTCACCCACTCTTACCTCATTTACTCATTGAAGAAGAAAAAGAAGGCTGAGGCAGAGACAAAATTTCTCATCCAAGTATCTTGTCTTTATCTCCCTTAGCCACTACAACAATTGTTTAGCCACTGCAGAATAACTTGAGGATGGTGTTAGAAAACAGCATCAGTGCTTCAGCTTGGACGGGGGAGCAATATCGGAAGCACTGTGGTAAGAACACTACATGAGCCAGGAGCTGCTTCAGCTCTAATGGAAACTACCTACACATAGATCAAAGGAATAGAATTGAGAATCCGGAGATCAGCCCATCTATCTATGGTCAACTGATTTTTGACAAGGAGATGAAATCAATCAAGTGGGGAAATGACAGCCTTTTTAACAAATGGTGTTGGCAAAATTGGAAAAGTATCT
>NW_006400269.1:146787-147357 GCF_000299155.1 Elephantulus edwardii
AGCTCCCAGCTGGAAACAAAGGAGGATGCTTCAACGATTTAGATCCTCCCAGAAGAGCTGTGGGTGAGCATTAACATTACTGGTTAAGTATATTCATTTTCTCCTGGACACAAGATCCTACTATTTGGTCCTAAAAGCCTTCTGCGGTCCCAACACTTCTCACAATTTCTTAGTTGTTGGAATGGACGGAAAACCTCATAAGCAGTTCCTTACTTCACCTCTGCCTTGCATGCGGACTCCCGAGCTATAAAACAACCTAGTGGTAGATGGAATTTGGTCCAGGACTTAAGAAAAATAAATTACATAGTTGAGCCTCTACATCTTGCGGTTTCTAACCTTTATACTATAATAGACAAAGTGCTAGTCAATAAGTCTTTCATTTTAAGAACTACCTTCTGTAATTTGATTTGTGCCACTGTTAGAAACTTTACTTGGAATATTATTGCTTTTAATTTTTGACTCATGTAGTTTTAACTTGTGTCTTCTAGGCTACAACAGTTCCATGATGCATCTTCAAGGATATGAACATGTATGGCTAAGCACAACTGATAACAGTGCATCTAAATTCCA